>NW_025780669.1:0-47234 GCF_021130785.1 Homalodisca vitripennis
GGTTTCATGTTCCCCTGCTCTATCCGATTCCGAGAATCGTACGGGTCATATCGCTTCGCTAACGCTCAGCCAATTGGATATCTGGTGTATAATAATAATCAATAGACATCGTAGAACAGTAATTTATGTGTTCGCGAAATTAGAAGATAAGAAGAATTTGATGGTAATTTAAGTCAGCGTATATCATTAGTTTAATTTTCCGGATTCACCCAAACTTTTGACTTTGAGAGCGTTTTACGGCTTAACCGTTAGAGATACAACAAAAAGTGACTGTACCTTTCTTGTCGGAAATTTAATTTTGTCTGATTTGAGCTAACGAGCTCTGAGTTTAGGAGGTACAGAGCGTGGTAGGAAAGTCTGCACCTGTCAACTATTGTAAATTTTTGAGTGGAAATATAGTAAAAAACCTACCCTAAGTCAACATTTTTAAATTGTTTAGGGGGTTTTATTTGCTCAGGAGTTTGTATAATCATGCCAGGAAATTCCCAGGGGGGTTAACGTTACCGGAGTTTAAGACATCAGGGGTTATCTGGTCATACCAGGAACTTCACAAGGGGGGTTAAGAGATTTGATGATTGGTTAAAATTTGGACATGAGGTCATGCCAGGAAATTCCCTGGGGGTTTAAATGTACCGGGGGGGGTAACACATCAGGGGGTTTAATTTACCACATTTTTACCTCTTAGAGTGTGTTTTTGTGTTTGTAAGCAAAAAATAATAAAATTCACTCTGTCCCTAATTACTATTGAACTTCGCTAACGCTCAGACCAATTAATGATGTGCTCTAGTACGCGTTTACTAGTCACTCGTTGTACTTAGTAATACAAAGTCAATCTGGAACTCAATAACGAATTACATAAATTTTAGTCAGAAAAATCAAAACCCCCTAAAAATAGCCAATTCACAAGAAATATTTTGCCTTTGAGAGCATATGACAGGCTTACGGTGAGATATACAACAAAAAGCTACTTGGACTTTTTTGTAGATCCTACGAATAGCTATAAAAAATGTTTTGATATTTAAGCTAGCACAATGGGGTCAACCGCTATGGACTCCAGTAACAAAATGTTCACGTCAAAATTACAAAATATTGACATTTATTAAACCAAACCGATGGAGGTAGAGCAAAAGCTTACTGGACCTTTTTTGTAGAACGTCTAATTTTGTATTAAAATCAAATTTTTATTATGTACTATAATTAAGGGTTTGTCCATAATAAAGGCCGAAAAACAAAATATCACGTAAAACTTAAAAACTCAATACTTTAAAACGCGTTATGCGGCCAAACCGTTGAGGATAGGGCGAAATGTTTCCGAACAATTTTTGTAGATCACGTAATTTTCTAAATACCAATGGAAATTTGTTTTGAAGCTACGACCAATAGTTTTTAGCCGCTATCAAGCCCGGAATGTAAATCTGTAGGCGAAAATATCCAAATCTTTTCACTTAATTGCATTTTGCGGCCAAACTAATGGAGATAGAGTCACTAGACCTTTTATGTAGATCACTTCATTTCCTATATCTGACCTTTGGTTTATTTTGCCCTCCGACCAATGGTTTCGCCGCTATCGACCCCAAAAACAAAGTTTTCACGTGGAAATTACAAAAAAATTACACATAATCACGTTTTTCGGCCAAACCAATGGAGATAGGACAAAAAGTCACTGGACCTTTTCTGTAGATCGCGCAATTTGCTAATTTAATGGGTCAATCAGATTTGAGCTAAGACCAACGGTTCGGGCCGCTATCGGGCTCGAAATATTATTTTTATTCGAAAAAAATCTCTGGAATGTCAAATATTCGAGCGTTTTGTTGCTGTAACCATGGAAGATAGAGCAAAAAGTCACTGGACCTTTTTTGTAGTTCACTTCATTCCTGACTATGAATTTTTCGTCAGATCTGAGCTAGCTCGAACGGTTTCGCCCGCTATCGGGCTTACAAAAAATTCCTGCAAGGGTGAAAAATTGTGCAAATTTTCTCGAATTTTTTTTAGGGGTTTAGAAGTAAAAAAACTCCGGTTTTCAGACTTTTCCTGTGGGTGATATTGCAAAAGGTACTTGCGTGCCAAATTTCAAGTTTCCAGCACTTCTAGATGTATGTTAGAATTTGTATCTATATATCAGTGAGTCAGTCAGTTTCACATGCGGCTGTATAAGTATTTAGATATATAAAGTTGTTCTCTTGTATTTTAAAATTTTGAATTAATTTCAATGTATAGATTTTATACTTAAAGCCCATTTAATTTTGAATAGGCACTTTTTATTTTATGTTTGAAGAATAAGTAAAGGATTTATCATAATTGTATCAAACAATTGTAAATTTAACCGTATACAATATGTGGTAGAGTGGTAGAGAGGGCTTGATAGCGCTAAATCCGCCTCTTTAATAAAGGCATTTTTCATTTCATTTTCATTAGGATTGATAAATAATACACATCACATTTCACAGAAACAAAACAAAATAACAACATAAAATAGAGAAAATTATGCCTTAAACCCTTCAGCACCTAACTTAAAAAGTGTAAGTTCTAGTGAGTAATAAATGATAAGATTTATCAACGTCATTACATCGGCACGGCTATTCTCGTTCTCCCATCCAAGTCCACTCTAACCCATATGTAGTATTTGCCCCTTTCGTTAATAAACAGTGCATTAACTTGTTAATTATCTTGTCTTGTTAATATTTATGATGATGAAGTGCTCGAATTCTATTACTGCTATCTAAGTTTATTGAAATCCCTAGTTACATTGTTGATCGTTAAGTTATTACTCTTTAAGTACTATTTGCAAATTATTATCTTTTTAAAATTAATTTTAAGTATATTCTTAACATCATATCGATAGAATCTTGCACTTGTGGTGTTATTCTTTTAATAAAGTAGAAACATACAGATTGTTAAATTTACTAATTTGGTTACTCTCTTTGTAGTCTAAGCACGGTTCGTTGTTATTTAAGTATGATTTTGTAAGTATTAGTGTTCAATAATGATTGATTATTACTTTGTTAAGTACAATATTGTTTACTAAGTTTGTATAATGTAATGGGCATTAGTGTTTAGACATAAATAAACAAATAGTGAAGGAGTCGATAGCCAATGTCCACTGTATAAGCATACAACCTCAAATAGTTTTTTGTTTGGTTTTGCCGTGACATTTAAAACCTAAGAAATAAATCGATTAATCTGTGTGGCGGTAGTTGCAATGGAAGGGTATTTAAGGGTTTGAAATTCAAACATTAATTGTTTTCTAAGATAACTAGATGAGCTTAAGATACATTTTCTTTAGCTTGGAACACTTAAAACGCCATCAGCCATTACTATAAAGACGGACTTTTTAGTTGAAAGTTGCGACTTTATCTCCTACTCTAAAGCCGATATAACAATTATTTATGTTTTGTTATTGACGACAAATCATTCAAATTTTTTTAACCACTCTCATCAAGCATACAACGCAGAAAATTATTTATGTGTCAGGCGGATGTTTAAAACGTTACAAGCTAAGACAAATGTGATATGAGAAGAAAAATTACTACATGAATTTTTAACACTTTGGATACTCTCCTATTTTTACCCCCTCCCCCCCCCCCAAATTAAACGCTCCTGACCCTTACTGTTTTCCTATTTTACTGCTGATTTCTTACTTAGAAGAAATTAGTCTATCGATTTTTCGAATTAGATCCATTTACACAGTGTGAGAATTGGCTCTGAGAATCTTGATTTGCATTGCATCATAGCGCATCGGAAACATCACAGCATCTTTCTTCACATATCCAAAAACATGTATGATAGCAAGTTATTGGTTTGTCAGTCTTTATTCAATCCAGTTGATGTGGAAATCCAGCGGGGTCAGATTCCGTTATATGCCCCCAACGCTTAAACTTTTCCGTAATCGGGATTCTCAAGAGAGATAAGATAACAGCGACAACAATACCGACCGCAATACCTGGAAATGCTTGTTGATTGATGGAATGTTAGTTCTGTTACTCAACTACATCGTTTTATAACGTTCTAAGTTCATTGAAAAAAGTTTAAGCGTTGGGGGGATATAACGGAATCTGACGTCCAGCGGATACCCCATCATGGACACATTGTGACTCTCGGCCCCCCGACTAGTTTGTACAGATCGTTCATTAATTCGGCCCCCACTTTCACACAAAATTAATTAGAAATCCTCAGTCTGTGTGGAGGATATTATTTTTCAGCTGCTATACTACAGTAGTAATGAACCCCAGATGAAGAGCAATGGGAAAAATGTGTGACAGTTTATTATTAAGATTTGGTAATAGGTACATTTAAAAAATCACAAGGTTTGGAAACAGCATATTTCAGTAACCCCCTGAGACGTTGATGGAAGTCCCGTTTATGTAAGAGGCTCGGTCAGATGCGAGAAATGTCGCCACTTCGGCAATCTCTGAAAATAAAAGAGAAATACTATTATAATAATTACATAGTTTTGTATTTATAGTTCAAGATAGGGTGTTCATAACTATCGTATGAGGTATGGGAGATGATTTTATAATGGCAAAGTTAACAATCTAAGAATATATTATTAAACTTCCAGCAAGAGCGTAGCCCGAAAAAATATTTTTTGGAGGAGGTCTAGACAACTGATATTTTCCCGTAGTAGACAGAGAGTAATGTCCCCTTTTGTTTCTTAAAACGTTCTTGACCCGTTTTTTTGTTGAGAAACGATCTTTCAGCAGTACGTTTTTAGTAATACTGAATTATTTAAATAATAATAATCGTTTAATAAAAAAGTAATCGAGAAAAATTAAAATTTGGAGGGCTGGACCCCTTGAAAGTCCTCCTTGATTTCCAATGTTAGTTATTTACCACAGACGGTGGCGTGACGAAAAATCCAAACATGTCTTTAACTTATTTTATCCACAATTTAATTTTACACAGACGTTGGAGCTATTTCACAGCTGAGTACTAAGAAACAGGTATGGTCTCCAAATTTGGAGATCTGCCCTTTGGTCTTTAGACTTTTATTGATTCGGAGGTAGTTCCGGCATTACAAAGAAGTCTTTTCATGCCCCCACCTAATGCAGGAATTCTTTCAAAGCCACTTAAAAAGGGGTTTTCTGATGGCTTTCTTCCAATATTCCTATTAAAACAAAGACTCTTAGTTTGAAATTGTTTTTGACAATAGAAGGATGTGAAGGAAACAGGATTTTTTTCCGGACATTTGCCATTTTTTTGGTTATTTATTGTGTTACTGACTGTATTGCATCACTCAACGATGACAAATGTCCAGAAAAAATCCTGTTTTCTTTAAATACTCTTAGTTTAGTATATCACTAGCCTAAAATTATGTATATAACTAAGTTCATAAAAATAAAAGATGAGTTCAACAAGTACAAAGATTTAGGAGTGCCGTCTAAGACATTAGATATTGGATTTGAGGTGAAGATAGCGCAGGCTCAAATCCTGTCTGTGACCGTTTCACCTTTTATTAGTACCATCGATCTAATTCTGTATTAACTCCCCCTTCTTCTGTTTACAAGATCGCACAGGTCAGTGGTCCATGGGGACAAGAAGAACAAGGCTTAAAAAGGGACCGGCTTTTCCTTTTTATTAAAAAAAGACGTTTCCAAACAGGTTAGGAATCAGTGGTTATTACCAGTTTGATCCAACAAAAACTATATTTTTTTAAATAATTGGTTAAGATCGTGAGTTCTGTCACGAAAATCAAGTCTTTTTATTTCAAGAATTGTGCTGTCAGAAAAAGAACTTTTCTGTCCTTGGTATAAGCTGTATACTTTTAATTTATCAACTTACTATGTTATTGTTTGAAGGAGTAATACGTCCAACTTTCTTAGTTAAATTTTTAGTTTTGAATTTAAAAATGGGGCACTTTATACAAACGGGACTATGTGGCGTGTTACCTAATAATTACTAACACTTTAATCACTGAAAGCAAACGGTTCTCCCTTCTCCCATTTCCTTGGGCTTTTAACATCCAGAGGGTATTTTAAGATGCGGTTTCAGTATTTAAATAAGTTGGTAGAACTGAATACCTATGGGCTTTCCAGCTCGTTTGGTTGCCAACTGTGCAATCCAGGATTCAAGAGTGAGATCCATATCCACGGGTACCTCAGCTGCCATCCTTGTATCAGTCCATCCAGGCTGGATACTGTTCACTCGGATATTGTATCTGAATATCCACATAAGTCTTGTAAATTATTCGATTCAAAACAAGAGGAATATTTCTACTTCAGGCAAATATAATCCTAATGTTAATATATAAATAAATGAAACTTGAAGAAGAAATAAAGTGCTTTAATTTTTTAACGGGGATACGGTATTATTTTAAGGATAAATAGGAAATCGATCATTGTGTTTGAAAGAAATTTGGGGTAGTGCATTTAATCGTCTTTTTGGTGTTCGTAGGGCAGTAGTTCAGGTACTACTTCTAGTATAAACTCGTCTTATCTTATCAGTGATAAACGCGCGCCGCTTGATCTGGGCTTGGACTTTTGCAAGCTCGAGTTAATTTCTTTTCTAAAAGAGCAAGCAGCGCGAAGCACTGCGCAGCCGGCAAGCATCGCGTGATCTAACCCATTCTGAAAATGTTGTTGATCCTACAACAGGAGCACACACACAGAGAATCGAATCGCTCTGGGCGTCGGCAAAACGGCGTAATAGGAACGAATGCGGTACAAGTCGCAACTTGCTAGACTCATACTTGTGTGAGTTTCTGTGGAAACATCGCCACCAAAACACAGATTTGTTCGAACAAATCCTGGAGGACATTTAAGCGTTCTGGCCACCAGAATAGTATATTATTTTAAACATCTTTCATTGCCTAATTTGTGTTTTTTCGTACAAATTTAATAAACTCGTTTTTCAATTGTTTTTGCAAATATTTGTCAAAACCCTAGCTTAACCTAACCTCAATTACCTTTAGAAATTACATTTGTAGCTCTAGTAACGTAATCTAACTTATAGAAATTAAAATAGTAAATGCGGGGACATACTAGAAAAGACCCCCTTTTACCTTTGGCAGCGCCCCCTGGTGGTGAGTTACATCAATGGGCATAGCATATAAACCTTCTCCGTTGAAAAATTACATATACATAAAAATTTACATAAAGATCGGTTAAACAGTTTCTGAGTCTATCAATGACATATATACAAACACCCTCATATATATATATATATATATATGTTTTCAGTGTCCTTACTGGCTCATATCCATGGCCATGCACTTGGTGATAGCTTCGACCCCAGCCTTGGAGGCCGTGTAGGAACAGATGCCTTCAATACCTTTCAGGACTGCCACACTAGATATGTTAACAATGGCTCCTGGAAGTTTGGCAGCGACGAGTTCCTTGCACACAGCCTGGCTTGTGAAGAAGGTGCCCTGAAACAGTGAAAATGTTGGTCATGATAATATTGTTTTGTTTATTTACATCATCTTTATGTCATGAAATGTTGGAATGTGCTTGGAACAATTTATTTGTGGTGTAGTTAAATTATTTAAAACTGAGATAAATTCTCATTTATTTTATGGTGATTATAAATTTATGTTTCAAACTATACCTAAAGCATATTCAAACAATGATAATAAGTCAATCATTTAATTTAAGAATTACTATTAGTTGTATAGAATGATAATGAATAACTTCTTTCCGTTTATTTATTACATAATGTATTTTTCTCATTCAATACCTCACTCTGGTAACGTGAATACGACGCTCTGTATAAAACGTCTGTATGACCTTCTGTTCGAGGTGGGAACTTTATGAATAGTCCTAATTACAAGAAATTTTGTATGTTGGTAGTAAAAAACAAAAATAGTTTTTTATTTATTGAAATTACTTGTATCCCGTTTTTATTTTAGTGGTGTGTCCATAGCTGCGATTACAGATATAGCCTTAATTTGCAAGCAATTCTTTCATTTGACAAACCATTAATTTAAAACAATATTTTCCTCAAAACCCCATGTAGAGTCTTCTTTTTATAAAACCTGTAAAAGTATTACCATTTAGAGCCCATTACATACTTTAGTAACGGGCAAAAACCATATAGGTTAAACAGCTATAAAATACTAAATTCCACCTTACAAGAATTTGTCGTGGCATGAGCAGGAACGATTTTCAATAATAACAATGTATAATTTCTGTGTGCTTTGCATCTTGAAATATCTAGTATTATTGATATGGGAGTAATTTAGATCCATTTCCGCCCTCTATTATAGAATAAAAAATAAAGTAACTAAGAATATTTTTTACAGAAAAAACGGATATAGATAAGGCCTTGGTTATTGTAATGTTTACTTAGATAACGATACATTTTTTAATAAACTTACAAAGATCATGCCCCAAATTACTCGGATACACTACTTTTCTACATCTGTCGTCGTCTACACACGAATAAAAGTCGTTTAAGGACGCTTCTACCTTAAGGTTGACATCGAGCATTCGCTGGAAGGTGTCTGGCGTCTCTGTTAGGGTTGGTTTGTGATCGGCGATTCCAGCGGAGTTGACTAGGATGTTGGGAGGTCTGTTGTACTTCTGGACAATGGCCTTGAGCAGTTCCGGGGCTGACTTGAAGTCGGTGACATCGTACTTATACACAGAATGTCCGGAACCTGGAGAAGAAGAGTATAGTCAGTCAGAGCTCAATAACATAGACATAAAAGTAGCTTAAGGTCACATATGGAAAGTTCTCAACCATACCTGGTAACAGTTTGAGAGTCTCGTGGGCCCCGGCCTCATCTATACAGGTGACCACCACAGTAGCTCCTTCCCTGGCCAGCACCTTACATGTCTCTCTGCCTATACCACTGCTGGCTCCTGGATTTAAAAGACACTTTGTGAAAAAAACTTTTCTGAAGTTAATTTGAATGTATACCACCCCTTTATTGAAAATGGTATATGAAAAAAAGTATTTTTGGGATCATAGAATCGATGGTTAAAATTTTTCATTATGATTTGTAGTAGCATAAAAACCTACTGACAACTGAGAAAACACTGATATCCATAAGTGAAAGATATTGAAATCTGCTTATTTTTCTTCTAAAACTGGCAAATAACACAAAAGTTACAGATAGCATTAGCTTGGTAATCAATTATATTATTATTATACTAGAAATTAATATTTTGTAGCATTATTAACTCTATGAACAAAACAGGACAATAAAAAGAGTACTAAACATTGAACTGGAGTTAAACACAACATTCATAATGAAAAGGGACTAGACAGTCAAGATCTTAATTTCGTAGTTACCGTAACAAACTAAACTTTAATATATCCGATTCACGTAACACCGACAATTTTTGAAGGGCGACCTTCAGTTCGAATGAAACTACCAATAATAGAAATCCACCTGTAAAGGTGAGTAGAAGCGGGTGGATCTGTACCGTGATTGGCTGTAGCTCCACCAATCAACGTCCAGTATTATCAGCACCAATCAATATGGCAGCACCTGTAAGATAAGTTATCTCGGTGTAAGAAAGATAAGCCAGTTTGAATGTTCTTAGTATTGATTTGGACCTAACTGTGTCACACCTAATGAATGAATGGACAACAATGCCTTTATTAAGGAGGGAAGTTAGGGCTATTAAGCCCTCTCTACCACTCAACCTCAAACATAACTATGACAATTTGTAGCTTAAAAATTGGAATCTTATTATATATTTTTAATTTTTGTTTGGTAGAGTCGCCAGGAGGGTTAATTTCTAGTTGATTTATACCTTCAAGCTGAACCTACACTGGGTACAGCAAAAACCGATGTGTAACTTAAATCTGGGCAACCTTATGGATTTCCAGGGGCGGCACATTACTAACCGCAGATGTCGAGATATTGGGGTGCAAGGGTAGATCGATAGGTCTAGTCTACTGCGGGAGATGACTGTAGGAGTTGGTGGGCTCCTTACATGTTAAGGGCTGATGCTAGCTTAGACATAGTTTCGTGTCATTCCCTACCTACTTTGACTAAGGATTCTGGCACAGAATCGGCTTCGCTTTCTTCCAAAAAAGGCATGGCTGAGATTAATGCCCAAAATCCTTCCAAATTGATCTCATGGGGAGGCAGCCCCTACCCCTAACCTTACTCATCCTGAATATCTGCACTCCCGAAACAGCTCAAAGATCGTTTTAGGAATAGAAGCAATATCTCAGCTTCTTGTACTCAGAGAACAAAAATTAAGTAAAGATAGGAATATAGTTTCCAAATTTTGACATTATTTATAATTAGTGTAAAAAGAATTCTAACAAATCTATAAACACATCGTGCATCGACCATACAATGGTGAATGCTAAATGTTTTTCATCTATAAACAAATTTTATAAACTCTTTGTACCACAAACTTATTTATTTATTTCACTTCCAATGGTGAACAACAATAGTAAAAAAGACCTATTAATGTAAACAAAATAAAAGAGAAACATGTGTTGTTATAAAAATGTCTAATTAAATTATCCATTGTTTACACTATTGAAGTTAAAAAAAATTATATATATTAAAAAAAATTGTTCATGGTTAGAATTCAGTTATACTCGTAAAATCTCATGTATAATAATCATAGTACTGTACTGGCTGCATTTCTTTAAAATATTTTAGTTCGCAACTTATAACCTGAGTTTTAAGTTTTGTAAACATATAATTAAAGCCGAATAAAGTAGAATCAATTTTTAAGTTTTTGACAAAAACAATTTTTATTTATTTAGCTTTAATTTATATCATTTACTTAAATCATTTTCATTAATTTAAAATCGTAAAAGTTGTGCATCCTTATTTTATATATATATATATATATATATATATATATATATATATATATATATATATATATATATATATATATATATATATATATATATATATATAAGTAGATATGAATATGCCGATTCTAGACCACTTTTGGGACAGTCAGAAAATCAACGTAAAATACTGTTTAAAGGACAATAAACGAATCTGTAACTCACGAATGAAAAATTACCGAATCTATAGCTGTTTGCTTCTACTTTCTTGAGCTGTCAAATCAATCTATTGGTCTGCTACGAATAAACTATAAATTAAAACTTATAAACGGAAATGATGGAATTTGCTAACAATCCCTCGAGAAGTCGGGGAGAATGTGAGTAAAACCACATTCTTTTGACGAGGTTCTTCATTTAATTTCTCCAAATGTACTATAAAAATCATCAAAGATTTCAGGCTTAAAATCGTAATCAAATTCAACATCCAGATAATGAAAAAAATACAGGTAAAATCTTCTCATAATAAACGTGTGTATCGATACCTACAAACCTAATGTATTCTTTGAAAAGGAAAATAATTTTTTCAAGGGTTATGAGAGATAAGTAAAAATTTTTATTCTGTTTTCTAAATTCTGTAACAAATTTTGTTTGTTTTTCACCTCCGTATTGTAATTTTGTAAGCAGATTATTCAAATGTGTTAGTTTATTTCGAAATTTCCTAGGTTTAGGTCTTTCGTACAAAATTAAATTACAATCTCTACAAACTAAATATTTTTTATCAATAATTTCTCCTCTATTATAACACTTGTAACAGTTGGCATTATACTCTTCCATTTAAACAAAAAGATTTTTTTATAAATGGAGATTATGGAACTAACTCTGCCGAGATATAAATTTTTCAGCGCAAATGTTTGTGTTTACATTTCTACAACAGAGATAAATAGAAATAATTTCATTCTATTGTACAACTATTTAGGATATTTTGTCTATGATTACAAAGATTATTCCGGACAAAATCGAGATTTTTCATCAGCGAAAGAGTATATTTTTGAAGTTTTAGAAGGAATGAAAGAGAATAATAATGAATTTAGCAAATTATTTTTCTTAAATAAAAAATCTATTCTACTAAATAGTCACCAAACAAGATGAACTCACCAAAGTCTCTACAATTTCTAGCATTAAAACAGTGCAACAAAGATGAATTCAGTGAATTGCCGGTTTATTTTCAACAACAGTTGATACCGTCTTCGATACTTTCCTTAAATGAAACAGAATTAAAAGAACTTGTAGAGTCTTTTGCAGAAAGAACGAAAACTGCACACGTGTACACACAAAAAACTAAAAAAGTAAGGGATTACATATTTTAATATAATTACGAAAGATATTGAAAAGAAAGTAAAAAAATAAACAAACAGAGAGTTTTCAATCGTTTTTTTATGACATTTTTCCCATATTATACGTCCTTTCAAGATAATCAAGACTTAATTGATGAATTTCTTAGGAATTTTTGTAAGTATCAAGATTTATCAACACAATTCATTAAAGAGCATTATAGAATTTTTCTTATAGAATATAGCCACATTTTGTGTGAAACAAAACGTATTACTGTAGATAATATTCCATGTGATTCCTATGAAGAAAAGACACCAACTATGGTTATCAAAACAGTACTATGACGTGGGGAGGGACTGTAAGTTTTAGAGCACAACTGAAAAGAAACATCTGGACAAAAAAAAGTAACCACACATTACTGAACTAACATGTTTTTCTTCTTTCCAAACAGCTGCTGATGATCAAAGCTGAAAAAAAAACAACATATGGGAATGGGAGAAAAATAGTAACTCTCATATGGAAGAATATTGATTTATTTTCAGTTAGGAAACAAACTCAAGGTCTCAGCGTTCCTAGTGGTAACGCATACGTCATGAAATTATTATGAAGTTAGTCGAGGTCACCGCGTTCCTAGTGGTAACGCCTACGTCCATAGTTAGTGAAACAAACAGTCGAGGTCACCGCGTTCCTAGTGGTAACGCCTACGTCATAGTTAGTGAAACAAACAGTCGAGGTCACCGCGTTCCTAGTGGTAACGCCTACGTCATAGTTAGTGCCGATGAATAATATAGAAAATACGATGATTTTTACTGAATTTCTCTAATATCGTTCTTAATCACATCATAGGCTAAAAATTTTCTCAGAAACCACAACCACATAACAAATCGCGTTTGTAACAGCTTTTTGAAAATCCATATTGATAATTATATCGTTCTTTGAACCAGAAATATTTGTCATACTCTTTGTTGTATCAATGACATAAATAGGTCTATTCGCTAAAAATTCTTTAGGATTGTAAATACATTTCCTTATTATTACAGTAAACTTTCTTAAAATCTTGATACATCTGATACATGATTCTGAAAAGACCTCCTGAAATGTTTAAATTTTGTAATTCATCTGGATAATAAGAACCGTTCAATTTTACTCTGATATTTTTTACATCCAAACTATCAAACTTTGAAGGATTTTTTTCTTGATTATTCTGTCTATCTGTTTGAAAACCTATGATAACGAACTTGGGATTGAAGATATTTCTATAAATATTTGTAATATCGAACGAATAAGTTGTTCCGGAAATACCTTTTTGTTCAATACATTGCCAATCTAGAAAATTAAACATAATGTTTTGACTTTTTGTAATTTCATCAATCAACCTAATTTTACTCGTGGTTTTATAATCAATCATTGGAACTCTAATAAAAAAATCTGTAATTGTTATTTTTCCATCAACAGGCATAACATTTCCAGTTGCAGTCTTCAGAATCACATCATCGTCTTCTGCTCTTATAAAACTTAGATAAAATCCTCCTTTATAGATCGGAATAGTAACATTTTCAAAAAATCCTAATCCAAAATGAGATAAATTTCCAGCTGCTTCAAAAACACCAAATTTAAAATCTGATTCAAAGCCATTAGAAGTTTGAGAAATAACATCACTTTTTGAATACGAAATAGTTCCTTTAATTGTGCTTAATTGGCCACAGTTTTTCGACTTCTTCTATCAATTTATTGTGTTTTCTTACTTCAATCTTAGAAAATAAAAACGGTAATAAAATTATCGATTAATCTAACATTATCAGTTCCAAGATATGCTTGACCATCTTGTTTTGTTTAAAGTTCCAGAAATATAAAACTGGAAGTTAGACGAGCAAAAGTTATCTCCAAAATCAATATTAAACTCAGTTCTTTTATTCGGTTCATTCAAATGTTGTTTAATAATTGGATAGAAATTTTTAAACTCCGCCCTTTCAATATCACTAGCATATTTTCTGTAGTCCGCCATTTAATAAGAGAAAATTTAGAAATTTTAAAACATCATGTATAAGAAAGATATCATTTTTTCATCGATCTAATGTACGTTTTTATAAGAAAAGATATAAATTTTAGTAAAATAATTAAAAAGATTAGAGTCATTTTTAATGATCTACTTCGTCATATTCAGGATTCTCTTCCTTAAATTTTGCGATCTCGGTCACATATTTCAATAAAATTTGCACAGGATAGTAACCGCTATCTATAATATTTTTCCAATCAACTGTATCTTTATTTTCATCCAAAAACTTTATACTCAAGTGTTGATAGAGACAAAGAACAGACATGATCTTTTAATTGATAATGTATATTTTCTTGAATGAACTCTGGGGACAGAGTTTGATATTTTGCAATGTTATACCAATTCAATTTGTTTACGTATAATCTCATCATATCTTCGGATAATTCATATTTTTGAGAAATGTCATCCCAATGTTCTTTTTTCAAATCTCTTTCGTGTTGCATGATAAAAAGATCGAAAGCACTGTAATGTCCCGCCATCTCTATTTATTAGGAAAAAATTTCAAATCAAGTTTTTTATAAATTGGCTCTTTCTTGAGTTACATTCAGCACATTTTCCAGAAATTCTCTTAACTCCATTGATGTTTTGCATAGTATTTTATATCATTTGTTGCAGTTTTTTCTTTACATCTCACAAAATATATGAGCGCCATTTATTTAGGGAAAATTTAAAATGAATCATCATAACCGCCTAATCTATTAAATCTGTTATCAATGTTTTCAAAAGATTTATTAAACATCTTCTTTAAATTTATTAAAGTTTTCTTCTAGTTTATTTACTTTATCGAGATATAAAGAGTATTGATCATCTACTCTTTTAAGTAATTCATTATTATGTGTTACTTTCTCATTGAAACGTGTACCAAAATTTTCAAAAAAAGTTTACTTTCTCATTGAAACGTGTATCAAAATTTTCCAGAATTTTGTTAATTGCTACACCAACTAATTCATTAACATTATTTTTATATGTATTAAAGTTTTCTTCTAGTTTATTTACTTTATCAAGTAATTCACCAACATCGTCTACTGATCTTCTATTTCTGGCTTCTAACTTGTCATAGACTTCTGTTGTAAAATCTTTAACATGCTGTTTTATGATTCTCATAATTTTGTTTTAGTTCATTAAACATTTTAATAGGATCTTCTAATTGAATCATTACAACAACATCAAATGGATTAGTTCCTTTACTAACACTGCTAATTCTTTTTCCTTTAAAATCTAAGGCATTTTTAACATTCGGATCATGTAAATCAACAATATCGATGTTTTTCTGATAATTTTAGAGGTTTTAAAAATTTGTTCTTTAACAACAACATCATGTTTGTCAATACCAGGTCGAACACCGACAATTCTTTTTTTATTAGCCAAACTAACATAATTCTTTTCAACTTTGATCGCTTCAGTAATTTTATCAGCTTTTTCGATATGAGACATTAAATTGGTAAATAATTTTTTTACACCATCATCAACTTCTTTTTCCAATGTTTTTATTTTTATCAGCAACTTCATTTGAACTCATGAAATTTGCAAGTTTGTTATCATATTCTGCTTTAAAATCTTCAATCTCGACAGCAAACATATCTGAATCTGGAAGGTTTTGTAATACATTTTCTAACTTGTTATCAAACTCATTTCTCAAACTATCAAAAATTCAAACTATTATCTACATTTTGAATAATTTGTGTACCAAATACGTCAAAAATATTTTGTGAATCCATATTTTATTAAGCAATAATTTGTTAACAACTTCTTTAAAATCTTTACCATTACTCAGTTCATTCAAAACAAAAACACATAAATGACCACAAATTGGGGGATCTTTATAGTCTTGAATCTGAGAATCATTGTAGTAGACGCTTGATTTTTTCAAATATTTAATCAATTCTATAGGTGGTTTGTCCTCAATTCTTCCATACGAATCAAAATAACATGCATTCTTATCATTTTTATAATAACAAATCCAATGCGTTCCACTTCCCATGATCGAGTCTAAATTCACAATTTCCACATTCAAATTTCTTAACTTTTTCAGGTAATGTATCTCTCATGAAGATTCCTCTAAAATGTTTAATATTTTTCCAGATTTCTTCCAATTTCCCGAATGTTAAAGGTTTAAATTTTTTTTTTCAATGTTTGATTTCACGTAATTCAAAGTTTTTTCATCTAATCCAGATCCTGTAACATCTTCCAACTCTTTATCTAACCAATTTAAAATGTTTCGAACAATAGGAATCACATCCTTTTTAACGATTGGAGCAGCTTTACGAACATAAGGAACAACATTTTTAACA
The DNA here is from genome assembly GCF_021130785.1 of Homalodisca vitripennis. Lineage (NCBI taxonomy): Eukaryota > Metazoa > Arthropoda > Insecta > Hemiptera > Cicadellidae > Homalodisca > Homalodisca vitripennis. Next base: position 16,387 of record NW_025780669.1, read on the forward strand.
ACTGGAATATTTTCTCCAAAATCTAATAAATCTTTCAAAAGTCCACCATTTTTGACTTCTTTCAACTGATTATAAGAAAATTCTATTCTGGTTCCTTTATTGTTTTTCTTATGTTTTTCGAGTTTATTGTATTGTCTATTTGTTAAAAATATCTTATCTTCGCCATTTTTTAGTTGATCTATTTTAAAATGAATACTAACGGGTATTTTCTTCTTATATAAAATAAAAGCGGATTTTATTTTTTCTTTCTGATTTTTGCTGAAAGTTTACGTTCACCTCCATTTATATAGTTAAAATTTCAAGTTCTCTTCGATTCCCATTCCTAGTTTTCTCTTCAAAAACATTGCTCCAGCTGTTGGGAAGCGCAACAAATCTTTCACCTAAACTAGCATCTTTTGATAAAAATCTATCCATTGCCTTATCTTGCAAAACTTTATCTGCGATATGTCTGGAATTTGTGTCTCTATGTTTTGCATAAAAAATATCGTGTTCCATAGCAGCTTGATCTAATTTATTTATACCAGTATCTCCTCTTTTTAGTCTTTTTTCGAGTTTTGTGCCAGGCCCCAGATACTGATAAGTTGGTACGTGTAATTCAAAAGGTAAATTGTTGATAAAATCATTCAAAAGTCCACTACCCTCAATCATAGATGAACTTATTGCCGGCAAAACTCGTTTTAAATATTTAATTCCATCAGGTTTTTCAATCATTTCGTCAAGTTTGTTCGAAATAAAATCTTTAATTGCTTTCTTTTCATTCAAAAAATTGTTATTTCCAGCCTTCTCTTGAGCATAAATATAATTAATAATTCCATCGAGTTTTGTCAAATCGTCGATATATCTGTATTCAATCTTATTATCACTGTATTTTCTTACACCTGATCCTTCGATTCGTTTTTTTCCCAAATTGGTTTAATCAAATTGAGATATTTTTTTACCTTTACTTGACTTTGGTTTCTTAGTTGATGGATCATTATTTTTGTAAATTGAATCAGATTTCCATAAAATTTCTGTATACTTTTTCAAGTCTTCTTCAGAATATAAACCGTCTTTTGGAACATCAGTGCCTGTTAATAATCTCCATAAACCTTGAGTTCCTTTATATGTTTTTTCATTAATAATGATATCATTATGCTCAAAATTCACGGGCAAATTTCCCAATCATAAAACTTTTCTTTTTTCTGTCCCAATACAAACCAAATTTATCATCCTTTGCTCTAGGAAGAAATTTTTTACCAATTTCACCAATTATTATATCCGTTTGTTCCAGGACTTATTGGTTCAACTATGGTAGAGTCTTCAATGATTCGAGGTCTAAATGGTGTTGAAGATGGTAATTTTGGCAATTCAAACTCAGATTCTGGTATCGAAATATCGGCAAACTGTCGTACAACTGGAACCAAATTCATTAAATTTTGATTATCGCTTAAAACATTTTCAATTTTGCCCTCAACATTTTTTATTGCAGAAGTTACAGGTTGATTAATTTTTTGAATAAATTCTTGTTCTTTTTCATCCATTCGAATCTGTTCTTTAAATTCTTTGATTAATTTCTTTTCGATTTGATCAAGTTTTTTCGCTTCTTCAGAAGTTACGTTCGCCATTTATTTAGGAAAATTTTGAAACGTGAACGTGAACGAGAACGAGAACGAGAACGTGAACGTGAACGAGAACGAGAACGAGAACGAGAACGAGAACGTGAACGTGGAACGTAAAACATGAACGTGAAACGTAAACACGAACGTAAAACGTGAACACGAAGCGTGAAAACGTGAACAGATTTACCGTTTTTTCAGTTGTTTTCATAATGTAAATAAAAAGTAAAGATAATGTAAAAATAATTGTAACAAATATTTTATCGAGTAAATTTGTCAGACCACTAAGCAGCATTTATATCAGAAAATTTATTCAAATATTTACCATTTTTAGGCTTCAAAGTTAGATTAATTGTTAAAAATCCGTAGTCTTCTTTCCAAATTTTATCACACAACTCAATAAAAGTGGTTAAAACTCATATCAGATCCCACATAATTGTTATAAATCTTTCTCGAATAGTGATCATCTTGCTTAAAAATACACAACATATTCAGATTATTTCTTATAACTTGTTTATCAACCTTTGAAAAGCATTGAGAAAGATAGATACAAGATATGTTTTTTGTGACGAGACATTACGAAATATTCCTTAATAACGTCCTGATTTTCCAAAATACAATCATCAAAAACGATTAACGAATTGGGTTTACATTCGCTTAACGGAACTATGTCCTCAGAAGCATTATAAAAATGTGATATTTCTTTGCTTAAGTTCTTCTCAATATTTTTGAATCTTTGTTGTAATTTTTTGTATACGTCTTGTTCTAAAGATTTACTAAAAACATACAAATTGGAATAAGGAATCAACCTATTGTAGATAAAATTCAATAATAAAGTTGTTTTTTCCACATCCACTTGAACCAACAATTAACAATCTGATTGGTTGATCTTTCTTATTTTCTTCAAACGTTTGAAGTTTTTATCTGATCTTTTTGCTTTAAAAATTTCTCCATTTAAATAGAAGATTTTCATCTTGAAGCAAACGCTTGCGAAAATGAAGCTGTTCAAGTTGACTTCAGAAAGCTCTCAATTATTTTTAAACTTGGAACATCCTATACACTTAGAGGAAGAATCAAATTATTTTTATCGGTTTAAGCGGTTTTTATTCTGACAATTTTGTAATAAATATTAGTGAAAGTTCTCCTTATTGTATAGGATTTAGTGAGAAGAACATAACAAAATATTATGGTTTAAACAAAGGATATTATACCTTCGATCAAATAAAAAATTCCCTTAAAAATTATCTAAAAACATTCAAACAATCAGATAAATCTTTAAACTTTGACGAAAAACAAGTTTGAAATGCAAAAAAATTATCTCTCTAATAAAATTCAAATAAAATCACCAGTAAGAATAATGTTTTCAGCAATTATAGTAGATTTATTAGGGTTTGTTCAAGAAACTATTGAGCCAAATCAGGTATATTTAGGAAATAAAACGCCAAAATTTAGACCGTTTGATGTAATTGAAGTACATTGTAATCTCGTTGAAACCTAGTTTTGAAAATCATACCGAACATTTACACAAAGAATCTGAAAATTTTGTACACATTTTTCCCAAATGTTGCTTATGGATCAAAAATCAGTGAAAAAACCGAATGAAATCGATTATATTCCAATTAGAAAAAATATTAAAAGAATTCAAAAAATCGTTCTAACTATACAAGACTCTGAGGGAAATTTATTAAATAATGAGAGTAAAACAACAATATATTTAAGATTGTCGAAAGAATGATGAATCAAGGGGGGAACGAATCGTTCTTACCTTCAAACTTTCAAAAAAACACTGTTTTTATCAATGAATCTGGACTTTACACTCAAAATAAAAATTACTAGTTAAATGGAGTCAGTTGTAGACCTAAATTCAATAACAAAGACATTGTAACGATTGTAGACGAAAACAATGTAATCTGGTTTAAAGCTAAAGATGTTGCAGAAGTATTAGAATATGAAAATACGAGGCAAGCTATCATAAATAATGTCGATAATGATGATAAAACAACTTTTGAATGTATAAATTACAGGAGTCTATCCCATAGACCCCTTAACAATCTTCATCCTGACACTGTTTTTATCAATGAATCTGGGCTTTATTCTCAAAATAAAAATTACTAGTTAAATTTCTTTTCTATCTAAATGGAGTCAGTTGTAGACCTACTCAATAATCAACTTATATTCAATAATAAAGACATTGTAACGATTGTAGACGAAAACAATGTAATCTGGTTTAAGGCTAAAGATGTTTTGTGAAATATTAGGTTATGAAAAAACAAAAAACGCAATTAAATTAAATGTTGAAGATGATGACAAAATTCAATATTTTTACTTAAAAAACAAGGGGCTATTCGAATGGCCCCTTAACAATCTTCATCCTGACACTGTTTTTATCAATGAATCTGGACTTTATTCTTTAATTTTGAGATCACATAAAAAAGAGGCAAAAATCTTCAAAAATTGGGTTACAAAAGAAGTTTTTACCCGAGTATTAGAAAATATGGCGAGTACAAACTTGAAAACGAAAATAAGCAGTTAAAAGATGAAATAAAACAGTTACAAATTAAAGATGAAATGAAATCATTGAAAATAGAGAATCAAGAATTGCGAATGGAATTAATGAAGAGAGATATGGTATGTAAAGATTTTGATAAGAAAAAAAACACCATGTTTTTGTGTTAATTAAGAAGAATCACATGTGGGAATGGCCTTATTACGTTATCAGAGCTCAGAAACGAGAAATACCAAACCGATTAAAACATCTAAAAATAAATTATCCTGAATTAGAGATTTTGTTCAATTGATGACGAACCAAATTCTATCAATCTCTACAACCAAATGAAAGAATCTTTGAATATTTTATACAACGGAAATCATTTTACTACAAATATGGCAGAATCTCGACTGATTTATAGAATATCTAAATTACACGATGAAAATGTTTCTAAATTTTACTAAAAACTCTCGATTTATTATATTTTGTTTGTAAATGTTTAGCATAATATTTAAATGTAAATGTAACCATCGTAGAATTTTTTTTTCATATTCACAAGGCATTTCGTTTTTATAACTTTCGCTGAAAATTTTTTTAGCACAATCTTTGCAAAAAGCATCTTTTCTATCTTTACTATACTGCCAGTTATTAAATTCAGAAATATATTTTTAATTTCTTTACAAAAGTAACACTTTTTTTTCTTCTAAAGTTAATTTGTCCATTTTATCATATAATTCCTTACAATAACAGTCTTTTCTATTCTCTTCTTGACACTTTGTACATTTTCTTTTGAGACTCCATTTATATAGAACAAATTATTACACGATGAAAATGTTAAACTCTTGAATTATGATATTTTGTTTGTAAATGTTTTTGATAATAATTAACCATTTTTATAGTTCTTTCCATATTCACATTGAGTATCTTCATAATATAATCTATGGTGATTCTTCTTTACACAATCTTTACAATATGAGTCTTTCTTATCTCTACTATAGTGATGACTATTAAACTCTGAAATTTTTTTAGTTTCTTTACATTTAAGACATTCTTTCTCTTCCAAAGTTAATTTTTCTATTTTATCATACAGCTCTTTATGATACTTCCTATAACAATCTTTACAATTATAATTAATTCCATCTTTTCTATTCTTATCTTTATAAAATTCTTCAAAAACCTTTTAATTCTTTGCACTTTGAACATTTCTTTTGAGCCTCCATTTATATAGAAAAAATTAAAGCTTTGACTTTCTCAATTCATATTCATAAAACTTTCCGGTTATTTCTTCATTATTTAAATCTTTTATACTATAAGTTACAGGATCTGTGTTATTAATTTGATAAATTACAAAGATTTCTCTTGACCAATTGTTCTTATATTTGTTCGAAAATGTTTGTTTTTTTACTAACAATTCTTACATGATCATCGACTTTAAATTTAGTTTTCGTGTGAATTTCAGGTGGAACATACTTGAAAACGGTCTCTAAAAACTCCTTTTCTGCATCCTTATCTACGTCTTTGGGCTTCATTTTGATTGTGCTGTGAACCGTATCATTGTAATTTGTGACTATTTTTTGAAGAATATCGATCCATTTAAAGTTTTTATTAATCTCAAAAATTACTTTCATTCTCTCATTTTGAGTTCTGTTATATCTCTCTACAATACTTGATTTCTCTTCGTTTTCAGTATGATAAATCTTGATGTCGTATTTTCTCAAAACATCATTAAATTCTTTATTTTTAAACTCTAAACCCTTATCTGTATGAAGTAGGTTTGGAGGTTTGTGATTGAATCCTTATGGCATCTTTTACTATATCTTCGAAAGCTTTTGAAACATCCTTGCCGTTTTTTTCTTTTGATAGCTCTTGACCAAGCATATTTTGAGAAAGTATCAATAACATTTAACATATACTTAAATCCATCATTTTGATCTGAATAGTTAGACATTATAACTAAATCTGCTGCCCATAAATCATCAATTCCTAAAGTTATAATTTTTCTCTTTTTAAACTTTTTTCGTACTGGTGCATGAATTTCTCTAGCTTCAATCTCGATTTCTTCCTTATTCTTAGATTCTTTCTTTACTTGTTTTTCATAAGGATTCTTTATAAATTTACTCTTATTTGTCTTACATTTTGAACATTTTGCTGCAATTCTATACAATCCGTTTTGAGTTTGAACAATCTTAGAATCTATATTTTTCGTTTTTTTTCTTGCATTTGTGGCAGTGAATCAAATCATCTTCCATTTACATGTCAAAGTTTCCAAGTTTATTTAACTCATCTAATATATCAGATTTTGCTTCATTTTTATAGCCATACGGTACTGTATCGATCTTATTTTCTAGGACAATTCTCTTATCATCTTTAGCGTTCAGTGCTAACTTGTTTATAGTAACGGTGTACAACTCATGTTTATAGCTTTTGATTACTGTCATCTCCCTAAATTCTTCTTTATCTTCGAACAAACATCTCTTCAAGTTTTCGATATTTATTGTTTTATTTACAACGCTTCTCTTAATTCCTTTACACCTAACTGGGTTTTTTATCTAGATATTTGTACGAGTACATCTTAGACCTTAAAACCACAAAATTCTTCTAAAACTTCGCTATTTAACTCATCTTTGAATTTCCCTATTACCTTCTTATTTTTAGTAGTGAAACATTCGTGATCTTTTGGATAATCACTTGTATCAAAGTCATCTATATTTTCTTTAATAATTTTAAAAAGGATCTCGTTTCAATTCTAGGAAATAACTGTCTGTATCCATGTAACACAGATTCAAATCTGGATCAAACTTCTTTAATTTGTTGTAATAAAACTCGTACATTAGCAATTTTGAGAGGTCGAGAACTGAAAATCCTATGTAAATCGGTTTGTTAAATTTAACCTTTTGTTTGTACATGTGACTCGCTATACAGTTGTCGTCAAAGATGTTAAAGCATTTGAAATTTGTTTTCTTAGCTTGTTTTCATTGAAAATTCTTCATTTCCAAGCTTAATATCACATCTGTTTTTCTCACATTTTCCATAGATTTTCCAAAAACTGAGTTGTTCATCAGCTTATAAAAGTCCTTTTCAAAGTCGCTTGTAGCTTTGGTTCTCATGTTTGTGTTAAAATCAATGTATTCTTTCATAAAAGGCTTCTGATCGAATGCGATAACTCTATTCACATGTTTTAACACCATTCCTTGTTCCAGATAGAATTTTCAAATTTCTCGAATGAACAACGTATTCAGTTTTATCCAGTAGAGTTGTGCAAAGTTTGTTTTTTAAAATGTTCTGGAGCAAGAGGTAAATCCTTTGTGATGTTCGTGTAAAATTTGTTGGATATCCAAGATCGACTTCGAGAATATAGCCATAATCTTCGTCGCCAGTGAGTTCTAAAATTGTTTCTTGCCACTCTTCTTTTGTATACGTTTTAGGATCCATCCACTTGATATCACTAAACGGCAGTTTTTTGCATTAGGCCATACCCATAAAGGTTTATTAGCATCAACGTATAACAAATAGTTTTCGGGCTTTGTCTTATCGAAATCTTTCAAATATTTGTTATTTGCTTTCACATATCGCTTAATACACTGAGAAATGCCCCCGCGAATGCCTTTTTCAATCATCAAATACATATTATAATCGTTTTCTATTAGCTGAAGCTCAATTTTCGTTAATTTTAACATTGCGTCCCATGCGAGACTGGGAGCTGTTAGATAGTGTGCCGGATCGAGTTTATAACAAATTAAGGCAAATGTTTCTGAAATTTTTCGAATATATCAGCAAGCAATAAAACATCTTGAATGTTGTACAAATCAGAGTAATTCCCTAGATTTTTCTCTTTTAATTTGTTCCATACATTTAAGTAGTGTTGATAATCTTTCTCAGATATGCTCTCGTCTGTCAAAAGTGAATAGAAATCTTGAATTTTCAGCTCTTCTTTGTAATCAAGTTTTTCAATATTATCGATAAATTCATAGGGAAATATTCCTTTTCCAGACAATATTTTAAAAATCTCGTCGTCGTCATTTGGCTGTCTTTCTATAATTTCATTCAATCCATCCTGTATAAAATGATTTGTATGTTTGAAGTCTTTCTTTCTTTAAATTTTTAACTAATTTTTCAATAGATGAGGCCATGAATCTAAATGTGTCCACGAAAGAGAATTTTATGAACTTTCTAGGTTTGTCACCATCAAACTCATACCCGTATCCAGAATTTACAGAATAATTTATACATCGTTCATCGGTGTTTTGCAATAAAATCAACATTACCGTACTGTCCTTTGCCAATTCTTTTATGTACAAATGAGTATCGTAATTTGACATATTATGACAGAAAACTGGAAATATTTTGTGGAAATTTCAAATTCAGATTACAACATGAATGAGCTGCGCCTCGAAACTTTCCAGTCAAATGACAATGATCTCTTACTTTATTATAACTCTTATCTTTCCAACTATCAGGAGTAAAACCATACTGAATTGACTCAACATCATAAGCAGACCATTCGCAAATATGACAAACGTTTTGCATTTTGGTATGAAATTTCTTCTTCTTCAGTCAATTTCATAGGTTTTTTGTTCTTAGAATTATATTTTGTAGCTATGTATTTTGATATTTTATTGAGTTCTTCAAACAATTTTGCAGGAACATTTGGCAAATCTTCTTCATTTTTTGCTCGATAACATATCGGCTTGTACATGCGATTGGTTACATTTGACACCAAATATAGAGTAAAACCATAAGGAATGTGCTTCTGAATCTTGGTTGTAGTCGATCTTTGTGGATTGTTCTTGCATGTCGGAATTTTTTCTAATATGCTCTCAAAATCCATATAAATAACGTACGGATGGCTAAACTTCTTTTGATAATTAGTAAATTTAGTTGTTTGACCTGGAAATGGCATAATAGGTTTGCATACTTCGTGATTTTTACAAATTTCCAAATGATCTGCTAAATCTCCAGATTTGTAGAAATGGCTTAAAACATCTTCTACATAGAAAATTTTTATGTCCATGTTTGGATGTTTGAGAACTTACTAACCTACTTAAATCCGTGATCAAAACATAATGAGATTTGTCTTCTTGTTTAACATACAATAAATCGATTTCTAACTCGGCATCATATTTTTCAGAAAATTTGTAACGGAACAACCTTAATATTTTCATCAAAACTGTAGACATTGATAGACATTTTAGGATACTTATACTTATCCTATGACTTCGTTTTTCAAATGATTGTATATCTTTTAAGGACATTTGGATACTCGAAACCTGAAAATATCTCGTCATTTACAAATTTTTCATATTGTTTTGCTCTGTCTACATGAGTTTCTGGTTTTTCAATAGCACATCGGATAGAATAAATAAAACAGAAATTATCTTTATTTTTGATATTCACACAAGCCTTCCTATCTTTGATTATCTTTGGTAAATCGATATATGATCCTGCGTTCATCATTTCGTGTTTATTAATTGCTCAAAACTAGTTGTTTGCAGCTTTTAAATGTCCATCCAGAACCCTTATTTGGATGATTTGTTTGTTCACGATGTGTTAATTTATTAAATTGTTTGGTGATAAAATCATTTACATCGAAGATTTCGTCTGCTCTTATAGTAAAGTACATTGGGCAAGTTTGTGGTTCACCGTTCACTAAAGTTCTTTCGTATTCACATTCCAAAGAGAGATATCTTTTCATATTTTTAAACATTTTTCTTGAAATTTCTCGATTAAAATTTTAATTTCTGGCCTCATAATTGATAGATATTTGTAAATTGACATGGAATTGTCGTTCAAGTTTGTTTAAAATGTATTGCTTGAAAAGACCGTGTATTGAGGATAAAACTTCTACATCAATGATATTTTCGGATTTTACTTTAAGAGTTTTATCAATTTCTTCGATCATTTCAGACTTAGTTTTATCGTTTGTTTCTATGGACAATTTTTCAGCGATTGATTGAATTTTATCATCTTTAAATAGATTGAGATCTTTTTTTATCTTGCTTAAAGCTTTTCTTTAATTCACGCAATTTTTTCTATATCGTACATCTTTTCATGATCGACAATTTGATTTTCTTTAGCCCAATTCCTCAAATAATTTAGTTCTTTTTCATAAATATCTTTATTTTTCAGATGATTCTTTGAATTATAATGCCTGGTGTAATGATGTTCAAAAACATCTTTTTTGCAGTATGGACATGATACCTTTTTCCTCTCCATTTAAATAGGGAAAATTTGAGTGTGTCAAGTTTCACTATTTAGTAAAAATATCTTTTTATTAAGGAAAAATTATCAACTCCTAAGCCCAAAGTCGGCAACAATTTGAGACAATTCAGCAGATAATCAAGGTTTTTTAAGGTCCCTACACACTAGTATTAGAGTTTTTTTTGAAAAAATCCTGAAAATCTACTGAATTATCTCAAATTATTGCCAACTTTAAGCTTAAAAGTTGATAAATTTTCCTTAATAAAAAGATATTTTACTAAATAGTGAAACTTGACTCACTCAAATTTTTTCCTATGTAAATGGAGCTACTAAAGGAATTAAATGAAGTTGGTGAGCTAAGATTTAAAGAATATAAGAAGTTGAATGAATTAGAAGAAAATAAGAAATACAAAATTTTGAATTTGGAGAAAATAAAAGATAAATTCGGGTTTTACAATAATTGCTGAGTTGGAAGATTATAAAGTACACTTACCGAACAGACTTTTGAATGTTTTGGATGAAAAAAAGATTAAAGAATTGAATAAACATGATAAATTACACTTGGTTGTTACTGGAAAGAAGACTATTAAAGATAAAGACTGTGTTACTATCAATTTTGTAGAGTAGAAGATTTTTCGTTTATTCGAGACATTTCAAATAGATTGATTTCACAGCTCAAGAAAGTAGAAGCAAACAGCTATAGATTCGGTTAATTTTTCATTCGTGAGTTACAGATTCGTTTATTGTCTTTTAAACAGTATTTTACGTTGATTTTCTGACTGTCCCAAAAGTGGTCTAGAATCGGCATATTCATATCTACTTATATATATATATATATATATATATATATATATATATATATATATATATATATAAGTAGATATGAATATGCCGGTTCTAGACCACTTTTGGGACAGACAGAAAATCAATGTAAAATACTGTCCATTGAACCATAAACAAATCTAATAAAATCTAACAGGAAAGCACGAATGTTAAATAACCGAATCTTTAACTGTTTTACTGTTCAATGTTTGCTTCTACATTTATAAGCTGTTTTAATGAAAAAATCAAAAAATCTTAATAAAAAATCTTTATTCTACAAAGTTAATTGTAACACAGTCTTTATCTTTAATAGTCTTCTTTCCAGTAACAACCAAGTGTAATTTTTCATTTTTGTTTAATTCTTTAATCTTTTTCTCATCCAAAACAGTTAAAAATCTGTTCGGCAAGTGTACTTTACAATCTTCCAACTCGGCAATTATTGTAAACCCGAATTTATCTTTCATTTTCTCCAAATTCAAGATTCTATGTTTCTTCCTTTCTTCCAATTCATTTAACTTCTTATACTCTTTAAACTTACATTCTCCAATATCATTTAACTCTTTCAAGAAACTCCATTTAAATAGAAAAAATTTAAAGACGGAAAAAATGAAATTCGCTAACAATCACTCGAGAAGTCGGGGAGAATGTGAGTAAAACCGCATTCTTTTCAAGAGGTTTCCTCGTTTAATTTTCTCCAAATGTACTATAAAATCATCGAGGATTTCTGGCTTAAAATTGTAGACAAATTCAACATCCAGATAATGAAAAAATACAGGTAATATCTTTTCATAATAAACGTGTGTATTTAAAACCAACAAACCTAATGTATTCTTTGAAAAGGAAAATAATTTTGTCAATGGTTCCAAGAGATAAGTAAAAATTTTTATTCTGTTTTCTAAATTCTGTAAACAAATTTTGTTTGCTTCTTGTCTCCATATTGCAATTTTGTAAGCAGGTTATTCAAATGTGTTTAATTTATTTCGAAATTTCTTAGGTTTAGGTCTTTCTAACAAAATTAAATTACAACCTCTACAAACTAAATATCTTTTATCGATAATTTCTCCTCTATTAGAACACTTGTAACAGTTTGGCATTATACTCTTCCATTTAAACAAAAAGATTTTTTTTATAAATGGAGATTATGGAACTAAGTCTGCCGAGATATAAATTTTTCAGCGCAAATGTTTGTGTTTACATTTCTACAACAGAGATAAATAGAAATAATTTCATTCTATTGTACAACTATTTAGGATATTATGTGTACGATTATAAAGATTATTACGGGAGAAATCGGGATTTTTTCAGTGGCGAAAGAGTATATTTTTGAAATATTAGAAGGAATGAAAGAGAATAATATGAACATCATCAATTATTGTAAAAGACAAAATGAATGATTGTGTCTTTGGTGCAGTGTTGTTAGTGTGCGTGTTTGCGCTATGGGGAATCACATCACATTCAACTTCTACGGTGTCTATTGTTTAGAGACTTGGCCCTGCACTGCTACTGTCCAACCAAGTTAATGGCTAGGAGCTGTAATTCGGGTCTTAGACTCTGGAATTTTTTTGTTCCCAAGTCTCATTTTTCTTTGGTAAACTACTGTGTAGAAGTTGATGGAGAGATACAATTAGGGAATTTGTGTCGGGTGTTTTGTAAGTGTAATGTTGTATTAATGAATGATGTGAATGATGAATGTAATGAACGAATTAAGGAAGAGAAGGAATGTACGAATTAAGGAAGAGAAGGAATTAAGGAATGAAGTGGAAAAGGTGAGGAAGCAAATGGCGCGCCAACCACAGTTGTCATTACTCGGCTTGTTCTATAGTCATTACACTATGGCCACTCGTGTAAAGACTTGTCCCCAACCACTGAACGACAACCATGTCTTCCTCAATAAAAAGCGCGCCTGAAGCTCTGGGATTTGAACCCAGAAACCTCAGGCTTTGAAGGCAAGCGTCTTACCAACTGAGCTACGGAGAGTCTCGAAAGTTATAAGCTATATCTCTGCTATATAAGTTGTTCAATTAGGAGTGCTAGTTTACAAGTTTATTAATAATTTTATATTTCAAAAAACCACTCAACCGATTTTAATGAAATTTGGTACACATATAGTAAATACTTAACTCTTTCGACTTAACTTATCCATAAGGGTGAAATCATCCCCTATTTTCTTAATATTCATAAAAAAATAAAAAAAATTATCAGAAAAATCTGAAACTTCAAAAACAAGCGAGTTCAACTTAAAATTTCATGAAAATAACAAAATTTTCAAAAACTACCCCAATCATCCCTTATCTTAAAACTCTTATATCTCGAGAACTATTGGAGCTTTTTTTGCTGAAATTTGGTATATAGGATCAGTAAATATTAAAGTATTTTTTAAAATCATAACTTCCGGTCCAAACCCTTAAGATGACCTTGGAATAGTTTTTTGTTAATATCATCCCCATTTTTTAAGATATTCTTTTGAAATTAAAAATGAATACTTATATCAATGTCTTTAACAATTCTGTAAAGTTTTAAAATTATCCGATGAATAATAGTGAAAATAACGTGATTTTTACTGAATTTCTCTAATATCGTTCTTAATCACATCATAGGCTAAAAATTTCTCAGAAACCACAACCACATAACAAATCGCGTTTGTAACAGCTTTTTGAAAATCCATATTAATAATTATATCGTTCTTTGAACCAGAAATATTTGTCAAACTCTTTGTTGTATCAATGACATAAATAGGTCTATTCGCTAAAAATTCTTTAGGATTGTAAATACATTTCCTTATTATTACAGTAAACTTTCTTAAAATCTTGATACATCTGATACATGATTCTGAAAAGACCTCCGGAAATGTTTAAATTTTGTAATTCATCTGGATAATAAGAACCGTTCAATTTTACTCTGATATTTTTTACATCCAAACTATCAAACTTTGAAGGATTTTTTTCTTGATTATTCTGTCTACCTGTTTTGAAAACCTATAATAACGAACTTGGGATTGAAGATATTTCTATAAATGTTTGTAATATCGAACGAATAAGTTGTTCCGGAAATACCTTTTTGTTCAATACACTGCCAATCTAGAAAATTAAACATAATGTTTTGACTTTTTGTAATTTCATCAATCAACCTAATTTTACTCGTGGTTTTATAATCAATCATTGGAACTCTAATAAAAAAATCTGTAATTGTTATTTTTCCATCAACAGGCATAACATTTCCAGTTGCAGTCTTCAGAATCGCATCATCGTCTTCTGCTCTTATAAAACTTAGATAAAATCCTCCTTTATAGATCGGAATAGTAACATTTTCAAAAAATCCTAATCCAAAATGAGATAAATTTCCAGCTGCTTCAAAAACACCAAATTTAAAATCTGATTCAAAGCCATTAGAAGTTTGAGAAATAACATCACTTTTTGAATACGAAATAGTTCCTTTAATTGTGCTTAATTGGCCACAGTTTTCGACTTCTTCTATCAATTTATTGTGTTTTCTTACTTCAATCTTAGAAAATAAAAACGGTATAAAATTATCGATTAATCTAACATTATCAGTTCCAAGATATGCTTGACCATCTTGTTTTGTTAAAGTTCCAGAAATATAAAACTGGAAGTTAGACGAGCAAAAGTTATCTCCAAAATCAATATTAAACTCAGTTCTTTTATTCGGTTCATTCAAATGTTGTTTACTAATTGGATAGAAATTTTTAAACTCCGCCCTTTCAATATCACTAGCATATTTTCTGTAGTCCGCCATTTAATAAGAGAAAATTTAGAAATTTTAAACATCATGTATAAGAAAGATATCATTTTTTCATCGATCTAATGTACGTTTTTATAAGAAAAGGATATAAATTTTTAGTAAAATAATTAAAAAGATTAGAGTCATTTTTAATGATCTACTTCGTCATATTCAGGATTCTCTTCCTTAAATTTTGCGATCTCGGTCACATATTTCAATAAAATTTGCACAGGATAGTAACCGCTATCTATAATATTGTTCCAATCAACTGTATCTTTATTTTCATCCAAAAACTTTATACTCAAGTGTTGATAGAGACAAAGAACAGACATATGATCTTTTAATTGATAATGTATATTTTCTTGAATGAACTCTGATGATAAAGTTTGATATTTAGCAATGTTATACCAATTCAATTTGTTTACGTATAATCTCATCATATATCTTCGGATAATTCATATTTTTGAGAAATGTCATCCCAATGTTCTTTTTTCAAATCTCTTTCGTGTTGCATGATAAAAAGATCGAAAGCACTGTAATGTCCCGCCATCTCTATTTATTAGGAAAAAATTTTCAAAATCAAGTTTTTATAAATTGACTCTTTTTTTGAGTTACATTCAGCACATTTTCCCGAAATTCTTTTAACTCCATTGATATTTGCATAGTATTTTATATCATTTGTTGCAGTTTTTGCCTTACACCTCACACAATATATGAGCGCCATTTATATAAGGAAAATTAGTCATCGTAACCACCTAATCCATTAAATCTGTTATCAATATTTCAAAAGTTTTATTAACATCTTCTTTAAATTTATTAAAGTTTTCTTCTAGTTTATTTACTTTATCGAGATATAAAGAGTATCGATCATCTATACTTTTAAGTAATTCATTATTATGTGTTATTTGCCTCATTTAAACGTGTACCAAAATCTTCAAAAAAGTTTATTTTCTCATTGAAATGTGTATCAAAATCTTCCAGAATTTTGTTAATTACTTCACCAAACTAAATACATTAACACTATTTTTATATGTATTAAAGTTTTCTTCTAGTTTATTTACTTTATCAAGTAAATTCACCAAACATCGTCTACTGATCTTCTATTTCTGGCTTCTAACTTGTCATAGACTTCTGTTGTAAAATCTTTAACATGCTGTTTATGATTCTCGTAATTTTGTTTTAGTTCATTAAACATTTTAATAGGATCTTCTAATTGAATCATTACAACAACATCAAATGGATTAATTCCTTTACTAACACCGCTAATTCTTTTCCTTTAAAATCTAAGGCATTTTTAACATTCGGATCATGTAAATCAACAATATCGATGTTTTCTGATAATTTTAGAGGTTTTAAAATTTGTTCTTTAACAACAACATCATGTTTGTCAATACCAGGTCGAACACCGACAATTCTTTTTTTTATTAGCCAAACTAACATAATTCTTTTCAACTTTGATCGCTTCAGTAATTTCATCAGCTTTTTCGATGTGAGACATTAAATTGGTAAATAATTTTTTTACACCATCATCAACTTCTTTTTCCAATGTTTTTATTTTATCAGCAACTTCATTTGAACTCATGAAATTTGCAAGTTTGTTTATCATATTCTGCTTTAAAAATCTTCAATCTCGACAGCAAACATATCTGAATCTGGAAGGTTTTGTAATACATTTTCTAACTTGTTATCAAACTCATTTCTCAAACTATCAAAATTCAAACTATTATCTACATTTTGAATAATTTGTGTTCCAAATACGTCAAAAATATTTTGTGAATCCATATTTATTAAGCAATAATTTGTTAACAACTTCTTTAAAATCTTTACCAGTACTCAGTTCATTCAAAACAAAAACACATAAATGACCACAAATTGGGGGATCTTTATAGTCTTGAATCTGAGAATCATTGTAGTAGACGCTTGATTTTTTCAAATATTTAATCAATTCTATAGGTGGTTTGTCCTCAATTCTTCCATACGAATCAAAATAACAGGCATTCTTATCATTCTTATAATAACAAACCCAATGCGTTCCACTTCCCATAATCGAGTCTAAAATTCACAATTCCACATTCAAATTTTCTTAACTTTTTCAGGTAATGTATCGCGCATGAAAATTCCTCTAAAATGTTTAATGTTTTTGCAGATTTCTTCCAATTCTCCGAATGTTAAGGGTTCAAATTTTTTTTCCGATGTTTGATTTCACGTAATTCAAAGTTTTTTCATCTAATTCCAGATCCTGTAACATCTTCCAACTCTTTATCTAACCAATTTAAAATGTTTTCGAACAATAGGAATCACATCTTTTTTAAACGATTGGAGCAGCTTTACGAACATAAGGAACAACATTTTTAACAACTGGAATATTTTCTCCAAAATCTAATAAATCTTTCAAAAGTCCACCATTTTTAAGTTCTTTTCAACTGATTATAAGAAAATTCTATTCTGGTTCCTTTATTGTTTTTCTTATGTTTTTCGAGTTTATTGTATTGTCTATTTGTTAAAAATATCTTATCTTCGCCATTTTTTAGTTGATCTATTTTAAATTGAATACTAACGGGTATTTTCTTCTTAAAAGCGGATTTTATTTTTTCTTTCTGATTTTTGCTGAAATTTACATTCACCTCCATTTATATAGTTAAAATTTCAAGTTCTCTTCGATTCCCATTCCTAGTTTTCTCTTCAAAAACATTGCTCCAGCTGTTGGAAGCGCAACAAATCTTTCACCTAAACTAGCATCTTTTGATAAAAATCTATCCATTGCCTTATCTTGCAAAACTTTATCTGCGATATGTCTGGAATTTGTGTCTCTATGTTTTTGCATTAAAAATATCGTGTTCCATAGCAGCTTGATCTAATTTATTTATACCAGGATCTCCTCTTTTTAGTCTTTTTTCGAGTTTTGTGCCAGGCCCCAGATACTGATAAGTTGGTACGTGTAATTCAAAAGGTAAATTGTTGATAAAAATCATTCAAAAGTCCACTACCCTCAATCATAGATGAACTTATTGCCGGCAAAACTCGTTTTAAATATTTAATTCCATCAGGTTTTTCAATCATTTCATCAAGTTTGTTCGAAATAAAAATCTTTAATCGCTTTCTTTTCGTTCAAAAAATTGTTGTTTCCAGCCTTTTCTTGAGCATAAATATAATTTATAATTCCATCGAGTTTTGTCAAATCGTCGATATATCTGTATTCAATCTTATTATCACTGTATTTTCTCACACCTGATTCCTTCGATTCTTTTTTCCCAAATTGGTTTAATCAAATTGAGATATTTTTTACCTTTACTTGACTTTGGTTTCTTAGTAGATGGATCATTATTTTTGTAAATTGAATCAGATTTCCATAAAAATTTCAGTATACTTTTTCAAGTCTTCTTCAGAATATAAACCGTCTTTTGGAACATCAGTGCCTGTTAATAATCTCCATAAACCTTGAGTTCCTTCATATGTTTTTTCATTAATAATGATATCATTATGCTCAAAATTCACGGGCAAATTTCCAATCATAAAACTTTTCTTTTTTCTGTCCCAATACAAACCAAATTTATCATCCTTTGCTCTAGGAAGAAATTTTTTACCAATTTCACCAATTATTATATCCGTTGTTCCAGGACTTATTGGTTCAACTATGGTAGAGTCTTCAATGATTCGAGGTCTAAATGGTGTTGAAGATGGTAATTTTGGCAATTCAAAACTCAGATTCTGGAATTGAAATATCAGCAAATTGTCGTACAACTGGAACCAAATTCATCAAATTTTGATTATCGCTTAAAACATTTTCAATTTTGCCCTCAACATTTTTTTATTGCAGATGTTACAGGTTGATTAATTTTTTGAATAAATTCTTGTTCTTTTTCATCAATTCGAATCTGTTCTTTAAATTCTTTGATTAATTTCTTTTCTATTTGATCAAGTTTTTTTGCTTCTTCTGAAGTTACGTTCGCCATTTATTTAGGAAAATTTTTGAAACGTAAACGTGGAACGTGGAACGTGAAACACGAACGTGAAACATGAACGTGAAACATGAACGTGAAACCATGAACGTGAAACATGAACGTGAACGTGGAACGTGAACGTGAAACGTAAAACCGTGAAACATGAACGTGAAACATGAACGTGAACGTGGAACATGAACGTGAACGTGGAACGTGAACGTAAAATCATGAAAACAACTAGATTATCACACGTTTATATTGGAAAATTTATTCAAATATTTGCCATTTTTAGGCTTCAAAGTTAGATTAATAGTTAAAAATCCGTAGTCTTCTTTCCAAATTTTATCACACAATTCATTAAAGTGGTTAAAACTCATATCAGATCCCACATAATTGTTGTCAATCTTTCTCGAATAGTGATCGTCTTGCTTAAAAATACACAACATATTCAGGTTATTTCTTATAACTTGTTTATCAACCTTTGAAAAGCATTGGGAAAGATAGATACAAGAGATATTTTTGTGACGAGACATTACGAAATATTCCTTGATAAACGTCTTGATTTTCCAAAATACAATCATCAAAAACGATTAAAGAATTCGGTTTACATTCGCTTAACGGAACTATGTCCTCGGAAAGCATTATAAAAAATATGATATTTTCTTACTTAAGTTCTTCTCAATATTTTCATTCAAATCTTTCTTGTAATTTTTTATAGGCGTCTTGTTCTAAAGATTTACTAAAAAACATACAAATTGGAATAAGGAATCAACCTATTGTAGATAAAATTCAATAATAAAGTTGTTTTTCCACATCCACTTGAACCAACAATTAACAATCTGATTGGTTGATCTTTCTTATTTTCTTCAAACGTTTGAAGTTTTATCTGATCTTTTTGCTTTTAAAAATTTCTCCATTTAAATAGAAGATTTTCATCTTGAAGCAACGCTTGCGAAAATGAAGCTGTTCAAGTTGACTTCAGAAAGCTCTCAATTATTTTTAAACTTGGAACATCCTATACACTTAGAGGAAGAATCAAATTATTTTATCGGTTTAAAGCGGTTTTTATTCTGACAATTTTTGTAATAAATATTAGTGAAAGTTCTCCTTATTGTATAGGATTTAGTGAGAAGAACATAACAAAATATTATGGTTTCAACAAAGGATATTTAATACCTTCGATCAAATAAAAAATTCCCTTAAAAATTATCTAAAAACATTCAAACAATCAGATAAATCTTTAAACTTTGACGAAAACAAGTTTGAAATGCAAAAAAATTATCTCTCTAATAAAATTCAAATAAAATCACCAGTAAGAATAATGTTTTCAGCAATTATTAGTAGATTTATTAGGGTTTGTTCAAGAAACTATTGAGCCGAATCAGGTATATTTAGGAAATAAAACGCCAAAATTTTAGACCGTTTGATGTAATTGAAGTACATTGTAATCTCGTTGAACCTAGTTTTGAAAATCATACCGAAACATTTACACAAAGAATCTGAAATTTTGTACACTTTTTTCCCAAATGTTGCTTATGGATCAAAAATCAGTGAAAAACCAAATGAAATCGATTATATTCCCATTAGAAAAAATATTAAAAGAATTCAAAAAATCGTTCTGACTATTCAAGACTCTGAAGGAAATCTATTAAATAATGAGAGTAAAACAACAATATATTTAAGATTGTCGAAAGAATGATGAATCAAGGGGGGGAACGAATCGTTCTTACCTTCAAATTTTCAAGAAAACAACTTTTGAATGTATAAATTACAAGAGTCTATCCCATAGACCCCTTAACAATCTTCATCCTGACCCTGTTTTTTATCAATGAATCTGGACTTTATACTGAAATAAAAAATTACTAGTTAAATTTTATTTCTATCTAAATGGAGTCAGTTGTAGACCTACTCAATAATCAACTAAAATTCAATAACAAACATATCTTTACGATTGTTGACGAAAACAATGTAATCTGGTTTTAAGGCTAAAGACGTAGCAAAAATTCTAGAATATGAAAATACTATGCAAACGATCAGAATAAACGTTGACGAAGATGATAAAAACTTCTATTTTAATCTAAATATAAGGGGGGCTATAAATAGCTTACCTTCAAACTTCCAAAATAACACTGTTTTCGTTAATGAATCTGGACTTTATTCTTTAATTTTGAGATCGCATAAACCAGAAGCGAAATTGTTTAAAAATTGGGTTACGAAAGAAGTATTACCTTCCATTAGAAAATATGGTGAGTACAAACTCAAAAACGAAAATAAGCAGTTAAAAGATGAAATAAAACAGTTACAAATTTCAGGTCAAATGAAATCCTTGAAAATAGAGAATCAAGAATTGCGAATGGAATTAATGAAGAGAGATATGGTAATGTAAAGATTTTGATAAGAAAAAACACCATGTTTTTTGTGTTAATTAAGAAGAATCACATGTGGGAAATATCCTTATTACGTTATCAGAGCTCAGAAAACGAGAAATACCAAAACCGATTAAAAACATCTAAAAATAAAATATCCTGAATTAGAGATTTTGTTCATTGATGACGAACCAAATTCTATCAATCTGTATAACCAAATGAAAGAATCTTTGAATATTTTATACAACGGAAATCATTTTACTACAAATATGGCAGAATCTCGACTGATTTATAGAATATCTAAATTACACGATGAAAATGTTTCTAAATTTTACTAAAAACTCTCGATTTATTATATTTTGTTTGTAAAATGTTTAGCATAACTAGGTAACCATTGTAGAATTCTTTTTTCATATTCACAAGGCATTTCGTTTTTATAACTTTCGCTGAAAATTTTTTTTAGCACAATCTTTGCAAAAAAGCATCTTTTCTATCTTTACTATACTGCCAGTTATTA
Organism: Homalodisca vitripennis; assembly: GCF_021130785.1. NCBI lineage: Eukaryota > Metazoa > Arthropoda > Insecta > Hemiptera > Cicadellidae > Homalodisca > Homalodisca vitripennis. The sequence continues at coordinate 38,052 of NW_025780669.1, forward strand.
AAATTCAGAAATATTTTTAATTTCTTTACAAAAGTAACACTTTTTTCTCTTCTAAAGTTAATTTGTTCATTTTATCATATAATTCCTTACAATAACAGTCTTTTCTATTTCTCTTCTTGACACTTTGTACATTTCTTTTGAGACTCCATTTATATAGAAAAAATTATTACACGATGAAAATGTTAAACTCTTGAATTCATGAATTATGATAATTTGTTTGTAAATGTTTTTGATAATTATTTAACCATTTTATAGTTCTTCCACATTCACATTGAGTATCTTCATAATATAATCTATGGTGATTCTTCTTTACACAATCTTTACAATATGAGTCTTTCTTATCTCTACTATAGTGATCACTATTAAACTCTGAAATTTTTTTAGTTTCTTTACATTTAAGACATTCTTTATCTTCCAAAGTTAATTTTTCTATTTTATCATATAATTCTTTATGATATTCCCTTTCACAATCTTTGCAATTATAATGCATTCCATCTTTCCTATTTTTATCTTTATAAAATTCATTTTAAATCTTTAAATTCTTGACACTTTGTACATTTCCTTTTGAGACTCTCCATTTATATAGAAAAAATTACAGCTTTGACTTTCTCAATTCATATTCATAAAACTTTCCGTTATATTTCTTCATTATTTAAATCTTTTATACTATAAGTTACAGGATCTGTGTTATTAATTTGATAAATCACAAAGATTTCTCTTGACCAATTGTTCTTATATTTGTTCGAAAATGTTTGTTTTTTACTAACAATTCTTACATGATCATTGACTTTAAATTTAGTTTTCGTGTGTGTGAATTTCAGGTGGAACATACTTGAAAACGGTCTCTAATAACTCCTTTTCTGCATCCTTATCTACGTCTTTCGGTTTCATTTTGATTGTGCTGTGAACTGTATCGTTATAATTGTTTACGATTTTTTGAAGAATATCGATCCATTTAAAGTTTTTATTAATCTCAAAAATTACCTTCATTCTCTCATTTTGAGTTCTGTTATATCTCTCTACAATACTTGATTTCTCCTTCGTTTTCAGTATGATAAATCTTAATGTTGTATTTCCTCAAAACATCGTTAAATTCTTTATTTTTAAACTCTAAACCCTTATCTGTATGAAGTAGGTTAGGAGGTTTGTGATTGATCCTTATGGCATCTTTTAACTATATCTTCGAAAGCTTTTGAAATATCCTTGCCGTTTTTTCTTTTGATAGCTCTTGACCAAGCATATTTTGAGAAAGTATCAATAACATTTAACATATACTTAAATCCATCATTTTGATCTGAATAGTTAGACATTATAACTAAATGCTGCTGCCCATAAATCATCAATTCCTAATGTTATAATTTTTCTCTTTTTAAAACTTTTTTCGTACTGGTGCATGAATTTCTCGAGCTTCAATCTCTATTTCTTCTTTATTCTTCAATTCTTTCTTTACTTGTTTTTCATAAGGATTCTTTATAAATTTACTCTTATTTGTCTTACATTTTGAACATTTTGCAGCAATTCTATACAATCAATCCGTTTTGAGTTTGAACAATCTTAGAATCTTATATTTTTCGTTTTCTTTTTTACACTTGTGACAGTGAATTAAATCATCTTCCATTTACATATCAAAGTTTCCAAGTTTATTTAATTCGTCTAATATATCAGATTTTTGCTTCATAGCCATACGGTACTGTATCGATCTTATTTTCTAGGACAAATTCTCTTATCATCTTTAGCGTTTCAGTGCCAGCTTGTTTATGGTAACAGTGTACAACTCATGTTTATAACTTTTGATGACTGTCATCTCCCTAAAATTCTTCTTTATCTTCGAAACAAACATCTCTTCAAGTTTTCGATATTTATTGTTTTATTTACAAACGCTTCTCTTAATTCCTTTACACCTAACTGGGTTTTTATCTTAGATATTTGTACGAGTACATCTTAGACCTTAAACCACAAAATTTCTTCTAAAACTTCGGCTATTTAACTCATCTTTGAATTTCCCTATTACCATTCTTATTTTTAGTAGTGAAACATTCATGATCTTTTGGATAATCACTTGTATCAAAGTCATCTATATTTTCTTTAATAATTTTAAAAGGATCTCGTTTCAATTCTAGAAAATAACTGTCCTGTATCCATGTAACACAGATTCCAAATCTGGATCAAACTCTTCTTTAATTTGTTGTAATAAAACTCGTACATTAGCAATTTTGAGAGGTCGAGAACTGAAAATCCTATGTAAATCGGTTTGTTAAATTTAACCTTTTGTTTGTACATGTGACTCGCTATACAGTTGTCGTCAAAGATGTTAAAGCATTTGAAATTTGTTTTCTTAGCTTGTTTCATTGAAAATTCTTCATTTCCAAGCTTAATATCACCATCTGTTTCTCACATTTTCCCATAGATTTTCCAAAAACTGAGTTGTTCATCAGCTTATAAAAGTCCTTTTCAAAGTCGCTTGTAGCTTTGGTTCTCATGTTTGTGTTAAAATCAATGTATTCTTTCATAAAAGGCTTCTGATCGAACGCAATAACCCTATTCACATGTTTTAAAATCATAACCTTGTTCCAAATAGAACTTCAAATTTCTCGAATGAACAACGTATTCAGTTTTATCCAGTAGAGTGTGTGCAAAGTTTGTTTTTTAAAATGTTCTGGAGCAAGAGGTAAATCCTTGTGATGTTCGTGTAAATTTGTTGGATATCCAAGATCGACTTCGAGAATATAGCCATAATCTTTCGTCGCCAGTGAGTTCTAAAATTGTTTCTTGCCACTCTTCTTTTGTATACGTTTTAGGATCCATCCACTTGATAATATCACTAAACGGCAGTTTTTGGCATAAGACCATACCCATAAAGGTTGTTTGCATCGAGATAGAGTAAATAGTTTTCGGGCTTTGTCCTTATCAAAATCTTTTAAATATTTGTTATTTGCTTTCACATATCGTTTAATACACTGAGAAATGCCTCCGCGAATACCTTTTTCGATCATCAAATACATATTATAAATCACTAAATTAATTGTAATTCTATCTTCGTTAATTTTAACATAAGCATCCCATGCAAGACTGGGAGCTGTTAGATAGTGTGCTGGATCAAGCTTATAGCAATTCAAACAAATATTCCTAAAATTTATCAAAGATATCAGCGAGCAATAGAACATCTTGAATGTTATAGAGATCAGAGTAATTTCCTAGATTTTTCTCTTTTAATTTGTTCCAAACATTTAAGTAGTGTTGAAAATCTTTCTCAGATATGCTCTCATCTGTCAAAAGTGAATAGAAATCTTGAATTCTCAATTCTTCTGTGTAATCAAGTTTTTCAATACTGTCGATAAATTCATAGGGAAATATTCCTTTTCCAGATAGAATTTTAAAAATCTCGTCGTCGTCATTTGGCTGTCTTTCTATTATCTCATTCAGTCCATCTTGTATAAAATGATTTGTATGTTTGAAGTTCTTCTCTCTTTAGATTTTTAGCTAACTTTTCTATAGACGAGGCCATGAATCTGAACGTGTCTACAAACGAAAACTTGATGAATTTTTCTTGGCTTTATCACCTTCGAATTCATAGCCATATCCAGAATTTACAGAATAATTTATATATTTTTCATCGGTGTTTGCAATCAAATCAACATTTCCATATTGTTTAGCCAATTATTTTATGTACAAATGCGTATCGTAATTAGACATATTGTGTGACACGGAAAACGGGAATATTCTGAGGAAATTTCAAATTCAGATTACAAATTCTAATGAGCTGCACTTTGAAATTTTCCAGTCAAATGACAGTGATCTCTGCATTTTTTGAATGCATCATAAGCAGAACTCCAATTATCTGGTAAAAACCCTAAAGTTTTTTCAGTGTCTTGATACGATATTTCTTCACAAATGTGGCAAAGATTTGAATTTTGATACGAAATTTCTTCTTCTTCGTCAGTCAATTTCATGGGCTTCATGTCTTTGAATTATATTTTTTTTAGCTATGTACTTCGATAATTTATTGAGTTCTTCAAACAATTTTGCAGGAACGTTCGGCAACTCTTCTTCAATTTTTTGCTCGATAACATATCGGCTTGTACATACGATTGGTCACATTAGACACTAAATATAAAGAGTAAAACCATAAGGAATATGCTTCTGAATCTTGGTTGTAGTCGATTTTTTGCGGATTGTTTTTGCATGTGGGAATCTTCTCTAATATGCTTTCAAAATCCATATAAATAACGTACGGATGGCTAAATTTCTTTTGGTAATTGGTAAATTTAGTTGTTTGACCCGGAAACGGCATAATTTGGCTTGCAAACTTCATGTTGCTTACAAATTTCTAAATGATCTGATAAAGCACTATATTTGTAGAAATGGCTTAAACATCTTCGACACAAGAACGTCTTGTGAGCATTTTTTGATATCTGTGAACTCGCTAATCTACTTAAATCTGTTATCAAAACATAATGGGATTTATCATCTTGTTTAACATACAAATAAATCAACTTCTAACTTGGCGTCATAAACTTCTGAAATTTGCAACGGTATTATGTGTAGTTTTTTCATCAAAAGTATAGACCATTTACAGACATTTTTCGGATACTTGTACTTTGCTTTGCTGCTTCGTTTTTTCAAATAATTGTAATATCTTTTAAAGACATAGGATAGTCGAATCCAGAAAATATCTCATCGTTCACGAATTTTTCGTATTGTTTTGCTCTGTCAACATGAGTCTCGGGTTTTTCAATAGCACATCTTATTGAGTAAATAAAGCAAAAATCATCTCTATTTTTATATTTATACAAGCTTTTTTATCTTTGATATTCTTTGGTAAATCGATGTAATGATCCTGCATTCATCATTTCGTGTTTGTTAAGCGGCTCAAAAACTAGTTGTTTACAACTTTTAAATGTCCATCCGGAACCTTTATTTGGATTATTCGTTTGTTCTCGATGTGTTTAATTTATTAAATTGCTTTAGTAATAAAGTCCGTTTTACACGTCAAAGATTTCGTCTGGCTTTGATAGTAAAATACATTAGGACATGTTTGCGGTTCACCATTCAACTAAAGTTCGTTCGTATTCACATTCCAAAGAGAGATAGCCCTTCATATTTTTAACATTTTCTTGACATTTCTCGATTAAACTTTTAATATTTCTGACCGCATAATTGAAAGATATTTGTAAATTTGACATGGAATTGTCGTTCAAGTTTTGTTAAAATGTATTGCTTGAAAAGACCGTGTATTGAGGATAAAACTTCTACATCAATGATATTTTTTAGGTTTTTCGTTAAGAGTTTTGTCAATTTCTTCGATCAATTTCAGACTTAGTTTTTATCGTTTGTTTCTAAGGACAATTTTTCAGCGATTGATTGAATTTTTTTCATCATTAAATAGATTGAGATCTTTTTTATCTTCCTTAAAGCTTTTCTTTAATTCACGCAATTTTTCTATATTGTACATCTTTTCGTGACCATCGATTTGATTCTCTTTAGCCCAAGTCCTCAAATAATTTAGTTCTTTATTATAAATTTCTTTGTTCTTCAAATGATTTTTCGAATTGTAATGACGAGTATAGTGATGTTCAAAAAATGTCTTTTTTGCAGTATGGGCACTCTATCTTTTTCCGCTCCATATTTAAAGAGCAAAAATTTGTAAACTAAAATTTTGATAAGTAGTGATTTTTGTGACAACTTGACACAAATCAGCACAATTTCTGGTCAAATGTTTTCAGATTGTTCTATTTAAAGAGCAAAAATTTGTAAAATTAAATTTTGAGAAGTAGTGATTTTTGACACAAATCAGCACAATTTCTGGTCAAATGTTTTCAGATTGTTCTATTTTGTTATAGAAAAATCTTTTAACTAAATTTAGTTAAAAGATTTTTCTATAATAAATGGCAGCGCTGTTACAAAGAGTTGAATAAGGTTGGTGAAATAAGATTCAAAGAATATAAGAAATTAGTGGAATTGGAAGAAAAAAAGAGATATAGAATCTTGAATTTGGAGAAAATGAAAGATAAATTCGGGTTTTACAATAATTGCCGAGTTGGAAGATTGTAAAGTACACTTGCCGAACAGATTTTTGACTGTTTTGGATGAGAAAAAGATTAAAGAATTAAACAAAAATGAAAAATTACACTTGATTGTTACTGAAAGAAGACTATAAAAGATAAAGAAATTATAACAATTAACTTTGTAGAATAAAGATTTTTTATTAAGATTTTTTGATTTTTTCATTAAAACAGCTTATAAATGTAGAAGCAAACATTGAACAGTAAAAACAGCTAAAAGATTCGGTTATTTAAACATTCGTGCTTTCCTGTTAGATTTTATTAGATTTGTTTATGGTTCAATGGACAGTATTTTACATTGATTTTCTGTCTGTCCCCAAAAGTGGTCTAGAACCGGCATATTCATTATCTACTTATATATATATATATAATATATATATATATATATATGAATATATATATATTATTTTCAGATTTTTACAAAATTAAAAAAGTTTCTTAAATAGAGTATACAAAACAATGTATCCTCACGCAAAAAGCATATATTCCTCACAAATGTTTTAAAAATTAAAAAAATAATATTCTTTTGGTTCGGATTAACACTGCTTCAAATGTTAATAAAATACTTTAATAAATTTGAAATAAATATAGAATGTAAATATCAGGAAATAAGTAAGCCAATATTGTATCAGTAAGTAAGTGTAATAACAAGTCTGTAATGGTTATCTAGAGTTTATAGATACACGAGGTTAGGTCACTGAGTGCATTCATTTGACCTGATAAGTGCCTTATCACCACCTTATGATTATAGATACACTAGCTTATAAATTATTTCAACATACTGTGTGAACCGCCGTTTTCTGGCGATGGTATGCTAATATATTATATACTCAAGTGCAAGGTTTACTGTCATGACTTATTGCATCTGGACAATTCAGATTCAATTTGGAGTGCCGATGGCCGAGCGGTCTAAGACGTTGTTGGTCTTTTAGTCTGCGTTAACGATAGCGCAGGTTCGAATCCTGTCTATGACCGTTACACCTTTTTATCAGTACCATCCATCTTGTACTATACCGGCAGGCCAGTGGCCCATAGGGACGGGCAGAATAATGTTTTCAGTGATCACCGATTTAGTGACCTGGCTATTTGAGGAAAACTAATTTTGTGGCTTCAATTAATTTGAATTGCAGAATGAGGTGACTATATCTAATATCACGTGTGGTTTATATATATATATTGTATAATATCCTATTATTTTGTTATAGCACTCTGGTCTATCTATCATTATGTATTCGTATTCATTGTTTATTCTATTTATTATCATTTATTTGTAGTCTATCAATTATTCACTGTTTAAATTCCCATCTGCAATGTTTAGGACTCTTTTGCTATCACCTATAACCTATTTTCTATATTTTATTTACTTTTCTAATTACTTTGCTCAAACTTTAAACATGGAGATTTCCGTTTGAATGTAAAATAAAATACCATATAAAAATAACGGAGTCTTAAATTATAAGTGCATAAAACAATCACTTTTGTTACCAGTACCCAAAACTACTATTTTAAGATAATAAATTATTTCTTGCCTCAAAAACGTTTGCTCGTATGTGTTTATATAATAATCTTCACGTAGAACACGTTTTAAGAAACATTTTTTAAGGGCAAAGTTTCATGATATAACCATAAAAATACGTCTAAGTGATATTTTCCTACCGCATTTAGCTGTAAAATAGTCGAGATTTTAAAATCGATAATCTACAAATAATAATACTTGTTGTAATTACGTTAATTGTATTTCAATGCTATTGAAGATATAATCTCTCTTTCTTATACCTGTATATATAACTTCATAATGTCGTACTTTATAACAGTACAATTTATAATGGTATTATTGAATGAATCTAAATTTTGTTTTGTTGTTGTGAATTTAATCACTTATACGAGTATACGAAAATTTCGTTACTTCTATGATTTAGGACTGAGTATGGAATGTTTCACACAGAAAAATTATAAAACGTTTAATTTCACGAAATCTGTTTTGTTTTTATACACTGTGACTATGTCCCAGCACACAATTCCTACACACTAACAGTAACTTATATACCAAAGATATTAGTTTCGATTCACTGGTTAGTTCTATTTAGATACCTTCACTAGTGAATAAAACGTTTCACAATTAAAACTCACCCAGTAACCAGAGCTAAGCTGTCCCTTTACCAGTTCCATCGCCACTGTACTGTCTCTAACTGATGCACAAAAACACAACAGTTTGTTATCTATGCGGGCAGGGCGCCATTATCTTTCTGATTACTGCATCAGTCCTCACAAACAGTGGGACGGCAACCAACTTGCCGCTTCTCTTGTTTTGGAGCACTTATATGAATACAAGTGGATTGAGGAAGACGGACGGCAAACAAGAGTCTAAATGGAGGAAGTTACGCCTTGAACTAAAGCTTTAACATATTAATATTACTCCCTACTGACCCATTTGCTAATGGAATAATCAAAAATCAAAATGTGTCCCGTTGCTCATTGGCCCGAACAGGTGTTTATTTGCTCAATATTTTTAATCAGAATATAATATAATTTAAACGTTTTTAATAGTACTTACGACATAGAAGAATTCTTTAGTTTTGTAGCATCGTTATTGTACGAAGGAAATGGTTCAAAGATGTTCATACAGGTATTCAAGTTTGACAAGCTCCCCTTCCGATTAAAATTAATGATATAATGACATTGCTAGTGCTAATGATAATTAGTTGCTGAATAAAGGTTGAATTTCAGTTAAAAGTTTTGATTTCTTTTGATACAAATTTAGTTGTTTTCAACCGTTATTTTTACTTACGATTCCTTAGAAATGGATCACTTCCTATATTTAAAGTTTGTTATTGACGGTGAACAGGTTTTGAAAGGATAAAAGGAATTCGGACCGTTCGCCATTGTTATAGGGTTAATAAAAGGTATAACACAACGTTTCGAGGGATTGGAATCTATCCTCTTCGTCAGGTGGGACGTTATTAATATGTTATTGGGAGGTATTAAAACATTAAAAATAACGGGCAGAAAGGAGTAAAGAAGGGAAAGAAAAGAGTTTAAACATACCAAAAACCTGCTTGGAGCCCCAGTCCAGGCGTTGTCACATGCACAGGACGATGCAAGTCCCGAGCACAAACACAAG
>NW_025780670.1:0-45357 GCF_021130785.1 Homalodisca vitripennis
ATTTTTTATCGAATTGTTAAAAGTTTATCAAGCCTACCCGAGGCATTGGGATAACCTTGTATAATGGTTATCTACTACCTTCTTTTTTAATTGTCATTCGTTGAAATTTTGCTCCGCTATGAATAGTAAGCGGTATGTTTAAGTAAAGTAAAATGTAAAGTAATGTAAAGTATTAATTAAATATGAGGAAATCACTCTAGAAGAATGAATGACCTAGTCTAGGGGAGTTTGTAAGCTAAAAATATTCCGTGGCATTTAATTTAAAAGCTGTTTAATTATGAATGGAAAAATCTCAAACGCGTGTCACAAAACGTGCGTGCGTGCCTTCCATTCATTACAACTCGCGATTCATAATTAACGGTTTCCAGCATATTTTATAAACACTTTTCAAAATAATAAAGTGTTACAATTTTATCACATGTTCTTTAACCATAGGTCAACTTCCCGACGTTATGCTTGCCTGGAACTCATTTTAATAAGTTATAAGTTTAGTTAAATAACTTAGTATAGAAGTACATCAAAAGAAGTTTAATTTTAGATACTGTAGTGGAGATACATTTTTTTAACGATTATAAGTATTGAGGATTGAGCGTGTAAATTAATATCAATAAGTTGACAAAGTGACTAATTTCATTATATAGTTAAGTATTAACTTGAAATACATTAAATCATTCTTTACTCGATTTGATTACAACTCGACTAAGAAGGCTCCTGTTCGTTCAAACTCACGACTGCACTAAAATATAATACAACGAGGACTGTGCCATATACTTTAAAAGAAACGCCACAAGTTTAACTCCATCTCCATGTGGAGCTGTCAGGAGTTAATGAATAAATTACCTCCTGCATGTTGAGTGAATTCTTGTGAAGGCCGAAGAGTTCAGAGGCGGCAGGCGGAAGAGAGGCTGGTGGAGAAGGGAGGTTTATCACACCATAAACTTGGATTATTGTGGCAAGGCTGGTCGTCAAAATAACAGCTTCGTGGAAAAGTAATCCGCTTTGCAGTATTGAAGAACGAGGTGTTACACGAATTAGAGTTGTCATTCGCAACCGCTATAACGTTTATTGTTGTAACTTGGTTTATTTAGTTGTTCAGTAGGTCTAATGTCTTTTTAAAAATAATATCCGTTTGTGTCTAAGTACGGTCAATGTCTTAGGTTGACTGCTTCACTGAGATTTCAAGTCTATATTCATTTCACTAGGTTAAATGTCATGTTAAAAATGTCATAGGCCAAATGGATTTTGCTTAGTTTATTAAATTTATCCTTGATTTTCTTGGCCACCATCGGTACACATAAAACAATTGTATTATTTGAGCACTAATGGTTTGCTAAATCCTATGGAGTGACGTGCACAATCATCGAACTCGAAGTTGCTCATATAGAAATGAAGCTTCATGCAAAAATTTTCAAGACTTGTTCATGAGGTCAGTTCATTCTCATTAAGTCATGTGTACAGATAATAAATTACAGTCGTAAAAATTAAACATTTTTAACCTCCTTAAGTGATAGGCTTCGCTAACGCTCAGCCAATTAAAATATCTCAATAATTTCATTTTTGAAATAACTGAATTGACTACTCTAGCACTGACATAGCGTCTCAGGTGCAAAGAGTAGACAATTTTGTATTTATTATACTGTGAAAGATTTGCCAAATATGCTTAAATTATTTTACAAAGCCATCCCAATTTATATTTCATTACAAAAGTAATTTTAACGTGTAATTAAAGGTGGGAAATAAAGGGTAATTCCATATCGTTACACAGCTGTACTTTTTTTCGATATAATTGACCGACAAATTTGCGTAATTTGAAACCCATGGATGTAGTCAAGATGTCGTTGGTGCAAAGGGCTATATCACCAAGAACTCACCAACCACGGAAGACAGCCAGAAACTAGACAACTTTTAAATGAAATTATACCTCCAAGATAGTGGGAACCGAGAGAATGTATAAATTAACTTTGTTATCGTGTTTCTTTTGTGGTAGTTTAGTCACAGACACGTCGCGGCCTGCTTACTCTACATGAAACTAGTGACTACACAATAACCGCAAGGTCACCAAAACACATGCGTTATCACAGTATCGGCAGTACGGTGTTGACAGTACCTCAATCACACGGAAGTCACACAAAAGCAGAAATGTGCGGGAGATAGTGGTTAATGAATTTACTTTGCCGACTCGCGTCACAACGATGCGGGCTACTTACTGTACATGAAACTAGTGACTGCACAATAACCGTAAGGTCACCAAACACATGCGTTATCACAGTATCGGCAGTACAGTGTTGACAGTACCCCAATCACACGGAAGTCACAAAAAAGCCGAACTGTGCGGGAGATAGTGTTCAATGAATTTACTTTGCCGACTCACGTCGCAAACGATGCGGGCTACTTACTGTACATGAAACTAGTGACTACACAATAACCGCAAGGTCACCAAACACATGCGTTATCACAGTATCGGCAGTACGGTGTTGACAGTACCTACTCATCAACACGGAAGTCACACAAAAGCCGAACTGTGCGGGAGATAGTGTTATTGAATTTACTTTGCCGACTCGCGTCGCAACGATGCGGGCTACTTACTGTACATGAAACTAGTGACTGCACAACAACCGTAAGGTCACCAAATACATGCGTTATCACAGTATCGGCAGTACAGTGTTGACAGTACCCCAGTCACACGGAAGTCACAAAAAAGCCGAACTGTGCGGGTAGATAGTGTTAATGAAATTTACTTTGCCGACTCACGTCGCAACGATGCGGGCTACTTACTGTACATGAAACTAGTGAACTACACAATAACCGCAAGGTCACCAAACACATGCGTTATCACAGTATCGGCCAGTACGGTGTTGACAGTACCTCAATCACACGGAAGTCACACAAAAGCCGAACTGTGCGGGAGACAGTGTTAATGAATTTAACTTTGTCGACTCGCGTCATCACAACGATGCGGGCTACTTACTCTACATGAAACTAGTGACTACACAATAACCGCAAGGTCACCAAACACATGCGTTATCACAGTATCGGCAGTACGGTGTTTGACAGTAACCTCAATCACACGGAAGTCACACAAAATCCGAACTGTGCGGGAGATAGTGTTAATGAATTTACTTTGCCGACTCGCGTCACAAACGATGCGGGCTACTTACTCTACATGAAACTAGTGACTACACAATAACCGCAAGGTCACCAAACACATGCGTTATCACAGTATCGGCAGTACGGTGTTGACAGTACCTCAATCACACGGAAGTCACACAACAAAAGCCGAACTGTGCGGGAGATAGTGTTAATGAATTTACTTTGCCGACTCGCGTCGCAACGATGCGGGCTACTTACTGTACATGAAAACTAGTGACTGCACAACAACCGTAAGGTCACCAAATACATGCGTTATCCACAGTATCGGCAGTACGGTGTTGACAGTGCCTCAATCACATGGAAGTCACACAAAAGCCGAACTGTGCGGGAGATAGTGTTAATGAATTTACTTTGCCGACTCGCGTCACAACGATGCGGGCTACTTACTCTACATGAAACTAGTGACTGCACAACAACCGTAAGGTCACCAAATACATGCGTTATCACAGTATCGGCAGTACGGTGTTGACAGTGCCTCAATCACATGGAAGTCACACAAAAGCCGAACTGTGCGGGAGATGGTGTTAATGAATTTACTTTGCCGACTCGCGTCGCAACGATGCGGGCTACTTTGACTGCTCGTTTAGCGAGTTACTCGTCTCTGTCTCCTGTCGTTTCTCTGAGCTGATCACTGTTTTGCCGTTTTTACACGACTTTGCTTGTAAGATAATTGGGAAGGTAATAAATTCCGATACTAATAACCTCTTTTGGCTTGGAAGATAAGGGAGATGTGTGGGAAAAGGATCTTAGTAAAACGATGGATTATTAGGAAGAGTGCAGGCAGGATATAGATAGAAACTGCATGTAGGAAAATCGTAGCTATTCATTCTACTAAACCATAATGTATGAAAGATGAATAGAAATATTGTCAAGAAGGATAGAAATAGAAAATTAATTATAGGAAGAGCTTGGGTATACATAGTACTAACCCCTAAAGCCTTAACGTTAAGGGCCTGAAAGATAAGTGGAAAATATGGAGAAAAAGTATATAAATAGAAGATTAATCAAAGGAAGAGTTCACCTATTCACAGTAATAATACCATTTTATTTGCAAGATAATTGGTAAAATATTGATGATACTAATGGGAAAGGAGCAATTATGGGAGGGGACGAAGTTATTCATAGTAAGTCCCTTTTTAATTCCCACTAAAAGGATGATATAATCAACAGAACTCCCTAGCTCCACATTGGTTGTATAGATGTGTATCCGTTACTTTGGTGATCTCTAGTTGGGATTCTTTTAATGAAGCTAATATTCCAAACAAAGAACTTCATACTTAGGAAAGTAAGCAGATTTACAGCAAGCTAATGTATCTTCTCTGGAATTTTAACTCAGAATAAAGAAAAGAGTCAAATAATAGTATTTTACTTCTGGGATCTAATTATACAATACCCAGTTAAAAAGTTCTAATGATCTCGGAAAATTGTTACCAAAGTTATCCAGACTTTAATTATTTTAAACGATTTGTGTAAGAATCATCAATGATAGGCGTTTTGTTGAAACCATAAATAACACCAAAAAGAATATTAACAACTCCGTCTGATAGTTTTTAGTGGCTAAGGGATAACATTACAGTGTGTATCACCTGCATCGTAACTCGTCATTCTGTTGAATTTAAATCCTTCAGAATCTTGTAACGTTGACTTTAGAATAATTAGGATAAAGCTCAGATTTCCGCACCATCGCGATGACCGCAAGGTTCTTATCCCTGAACGTTTCGTAGTTGTTGACTTTGCGCCAACCTTTTACTGAACCAACGCTGTGTGATGATATAACGAGTAGAATGAGACTAAAATGAGACATTTCTTTCATTAAAATGTGAAAGTAAATAGAGTAAAGATGTCCTATTTTTATCAGACGATGACAGAGTTTAAGAAGCCCTCTGTAACACTTAAATTGGGGAACAACGGTTTAAAGTGACTTCTGAAGCACCACCAATGGCCGGGCAGGAGGGCTGCTTGCAAGAACAGGATCGCTCAGCGGTCACCCATCCAAGCTGCAGCCACGCTCGACGTTGTTTGATTCTGGTACACTACACTACGCAATTAGCAAACAAATCTTCATGCGAAGATGAGATTTCGTACTGAGATTGCTGCAGACACAAGTCTCTACTATTGTACTACGTAAAATTGCACTATAGCAAGCAACGTCCGGACAAACGGACACACAAAGACGGACAGAGGCACGCCAGGACACAAAGCACAGATTGGACACTAAGCCGAGGACACAAAGATCGAATTGACACGAGCAAAACGGTTCTCACAGGAGCTAGAGGACATGAATTGTGTGTCCATACAAGTTTAGAACGTTTCACTATAAAACGGGCAACGTTTGTTTTCCTATCGGATTCGAGAGGTATTTCAGTGCTATTGTTTTGGTTAATTTGTAAGCAGGACGTGCTGTATTCACCGTTACAATTTTGTAACTCACTTGATACCTGGAAACAATGAGGAAGGCTTTCGTAATGTACTTGCCAGGATTTTATTTTACAAAGAACATGCATATCTGCATATTCATTCGTTATTCATTTATACAATCACATTGAGAAGTTGTGAGTTTTCATAAAATCATGTAAAACAAATTAGGATAACAAAGTAAGTTAACTTACCTGTAATTGTAAATTAGGATACGAAGCACAAAGCAAAACTTTCAACTGTATAAACTTTGCAACTGACAATCTATACTCATTTCATACATTTTCAAAGTAAAATATTCTGCTTTCGTAAGAACTAAATATGTGTAAAAGTTATAAAACCCTAAATGTTTAAGAGATTGTTATTTGTTCTCTTAGGGCAAGAAGATTAGAAAATTAGACCTAGTTCTATATGGGCCCTTTGAACTGCTTCCAGATAGTTTTTGTCTAGATATGTGTAGACAAATTTATGAAATTACAAACAAACTACGATTTCAGATCATAACTATTTTTATTAGTGTTGTTTTCCCCCACTATTTACAAGGTATTATAACTTTTTAGCATGCCTCAGGGTCCAGCAGCTCGTACTTGCTAGGATCTAAATGTGCCCTAAGGAGTCATTGGCGTGTCCTTTGAAACTTTGCCCAAGTTGTGGCAGAACTTGAGATAAAAGTCACTCCTTTCACGGCAGTTTTTAGCTATCTCTTTATCCTCCCGGGTGTTAAAAGGATGACTTTTCCTTGCTTCTCTTGGATAACTAATAATATTGTAATTACAAAGTCGTAATGTTATTGAAAAAAATAGATTGGAATTTGGATAATTCTACACTAATTAAGCCAAAAAAAACATGCAAAATGTTAATAATACGTATTGCAATGCACTGAAGACAGTTGACATTAAAAAACGTTGTACATCAATCCCACGAACATGTCGTTGAAAGTACCGAGTAGGTAAAAGCGTAAAACGAAAAATCACGAGACATAATATCTTGCACTTCAGTAGGTAAGTTGAGATTTGACAGTAAGTCCTTCACGGATTATCACTCCTTATCGTGACTTGGCTCATTGTTTGGCACCTGAAGAAGACGGAAAATGACAAATCTCGAAACGTCGCGTTATTGCTAATTTACGGAATCAACATATTAAACTACAACAAAATGAGTTATCGATTGAAAATATTCATATTATTCATTGAATAAAGACTTTTTTGTTATTAGAGGTTAATTAAATCACGAGTATTAAAAAAAACTAACTAAGCCAAGAATATTAGCCAAGTTATCTAGTTCAATGCAGTCTCAATTAAGGACAACTGCAGTTATCGAATTAATTATATGCAACCAAGTATGGAATCACCTAAGCAATACTAATTGATTAGTGAGTTCATATATAACTTCCTTTAAGTTTACTTTTTCACTTATCTTTGGCATACTGGGGTGACGAAGTTTACGATAACGGAGCTGCACGTTTTTAGAGCCTATTAAGCCGCAGTTACCTTCTGATCTTGCATTATCTTTGGAGTATTCGGCGCTATTGGACGTAAATATTTATAACCCCATCCACCGTGAGAGAGTCAGCTTCCATTAAACTGTACTGCACTTGCTGTAAGTGTGTGAGGGAGAGACGCTTAAACTTGGAAACACTTGATAGCGGAAATGGAGCAACTTCCGTAATGGTATCTCCCAAGGGCTTGTTTTGGAGCTCCTCTTATTTATTAAAAAGCTGCAATAATCAGAGGTCCCTGATGTGCGGAGTTCGAATGTCCACGCTGCAACTAGGTTATGAAAATGAAAAAAAATAATTGGTGGTATAGCGTGATTTCTAACTGAGCGGAGTGTTAGCAAAGTCACTGACTTCGATGGTCTTTAGAAGGAAACAAGATGTTTTCCGAATATTTGCCATCGTACAGTGATACAAAAATCTATTACCGATAGTGATATACCGAGTATTACCGTTACATTCACAGTCCTTCCATTGTCAAACGCAAACTTCGAAGACAAAAATGTCTTTATGTCCGTATAGGCAACATCCCAAGAATTGGCGTTGATAGATGTTGCACGCGTTTTATATATATATATATATATATATATACACATACAGACTTAATAAAGAATAACTTAATTATTAAGAAGATATGAAGAAGCAAACATATTAGCTCTTCGATCAAAATCACCAGTTGGATTAAATCTGAGGCATAGTTAATTGAAATTAATTATTCTAACAATGTTTATGTATCTCTTTGCTTAGGGAAAGTTACATGTTTTATTTTACCTCTTTCGATACCATATGTGATTGTTGTTTGCAATGTGTTTATAACCTTCATTCTTCTATATATTTTATATATACAAGCTTTAGAAAGTCACTGAAAAGTAACGAAATATTAAGTAGTAAAATTTAAGAAACGTGTCTTGTTTTCTTTTATTCCTATATATATTAGAATAATAAATCGTAAACTAAAACCCTTTTAAATTCTTTTATTTCAGACACGTGTTTCGGTATAAACCATCTTCAGTGTGAACATTAACCTCTAATTAAATATATATATATATATATATATATATAAGTAGATATGAATATGCCGATTCTGGCGCACTTTTGGGACAGTCAGAAAATCAATGTAAAATACTGTCCATTGAACCATAAACAAATCTGAGAAATCACGAATGTTAAATAACCGAATCTATAGCTGTTTTACTGTTCATTGTAGGCTTCTAATTTCTTAAGCTATTTTAATGAAAAAATCCAGAAATCTTCGAAATCTTTATTCTACAAAGTTAATTGTAACACAGTCTTTATCTTTAATAGTCTTCTTTCCAGTAACAACCAAGTGTAATTTTTCATTTTTTGTTCAATTCTTTAATCTTTTTTTCATCCAAAACAGTCAAAAATCTGTTCGGTAAGTGTACTTTATAATCTTCCAACTCGGCAATTATTGTAAACCCGAATTTATCTTTCATTTTCTCCAGATTCAAAATTTTGTATTTCTTATTTTCTTCTAATTCTATTAATTTCTTGTATTCTTTGAATGTTAAATCACCAACCTTATTCAACTCTTGTAACAGTGCCATTTACATAGAAAAAAATTAATACTTCTACACTTTTAAGGTGAAAAATCAACACTATACTTCCAAAATACACAAAAAACCGGGGTTTTGACCCTAAAAACACGGTTTTTTAGGGTCAAAACCACAGCTCTTAAGGTGCATATACTAGAGTTTTTTGAAAAAATCCTGAAAATCTACTGAATTTCTCTAATTATTGCGAATTTTTAGCTTTAAAGTTGATAATGTGAACGATATTTCTCGAAAATTCTGTTGTAAATATATTAAAATCTTAATGAAAAATCTTGGAAAAGTTAAAGAAAAAAATATTGAAAAAATAGTATTATAGAATTTAAATTACCCCCTACAAACCAATATAGTAATAAAAGTACTTTTATTACTATAACTATACTATTTTTTCAATAATTTTAAGTCTTAGTTTACAGATTTTTCTATAATAAATAGAAGAATCTACAGCTGTTTTACTACAATTTGTGCTGATTTGTGTAAAATCCTCCACTTTTCAAAGTGTTTAGTTAAACAAATTTTTCTTCTTTAAATAGAAGAATCAAAGGCTGTTTAACCATAAATTGTGCTGATTTTTATCAAATTTTGATAAAAATCCTTAGAAATCTACTGAATTATTGCTATTTTTCAGCTTAATAAAAAGATATTTTACTAAATAGTAAAACTTGGCACATTCAAATTTTCCCTATTTAAATGGAGCGGAAAAAGATAGAGTGCCCATACTGCAAAAAAGATGTTTTCGAACATCATTTTACCCGACATTATAAGTCAAAAAATCATCTAAAAAACAAAGACATTTATGAAAAAGAACTAAATTATTTGAGGACTTGGGCTAAAGAAAATCAAATTGCCGATCACCAAAACATGTATAATATAGAAAAATTGCGTGAACTAAAGAAAAATTTTAAGGAAAGTAAAAAAGATCTCAATCTATTTAAAGATGAAAAAATTCAATCAATCGCTGAAAAATTGTCCATTGAAACAAACGATAAAACTAAGTCTGAAATGATCGAAGAAATTGACAAAACGCTTAATGAGAAACCAGAAAATATCATTGATGTCGAAGTTTTATCCTCTATCCATGGTCTTTTCAAGCAATACATTTTAACGAATTTAAATGAAAATATTTCATGTCAATTTACAAATATCTTTCTATTTTGCGTCCAGAAATTAAAAGTTTAATCGAAAAATTTCAAGAAACCGTTAAAAATATGAAGGGCTATCTCTCTTTAGAATGCGAATACGAACGTACTTTAGTGAACGGTGAAACACAAACTTGCCCAATGTATTTTACTATAAAAGCAGACGAGATCTTTGACATAAACGACTTTATTACTAAGCAATTTAATAAATTAACACATCGAGAACAAACGAATCATCCAAATAAAGGTTCTGGATGGACATTAAAACGCTGCAAAACAACTAGTTTTGAGCCTTAATAAACACGAATTTATGAACGCAGGATCATATATCGATTTACCAAAGAAAATCAAAGATAAAAAAGCTTGTATAAATATCAAAAATAAAGATGATTATTGCTTTATTTATTCTATCCGATGCGCTATTGAAAAACCCGAAAGAGACTGCGAAAGATCAAAACAATATGAAAAATTTGTAAATGACGAGATATTTTCAGGTTTCGAGTATCCAATGTCCTTAAAAGATATACAATTATTTGAAAAACGAAGTTACAATTCCAAGTACAAATATCCAAAAATGTCTATCAATGTCTACAGTTTTGATGAAAGTATTAAGGTTGTTCCGTTACAAATTTCTGAAAAATATGATGCAGAATTAAATATTGATCTACTGTATGTAAAACAAGAAGACAAATCTCATTTTGTTTTGATAACCGATTTAAGTAGGTTAGTGAGTTCTCAAACATCCAAACATGGACATAAAAATTTTCTATGTAGGAGATGTTTAAGCCATTTCTACAAATCTAGAGATTTAGCAGACCATTTAGAAATTTGTAAAAATCACGAAGTTTGTAAGCCAATTATGCCGTTTCCGGGTCAAACAACTAAATTTACTAATTATCAAAAGAAGTTTAGCCATCCGTACGTAATTTATATGGACTTTGAAAGCATATTAGAGAATATTCCCACATGCAAAAACAATCCGCAAAAATCGATCACAACCAAGATTCAGAAGCACATTCCATATGGTTTTTATTCTATACTTAGTGTCTAATGTGACCAATCGTATGTACAAGCCGATATGTTATCGAGCCAAAAATGAAGAAGATTTGCCAAATGTTCCTGCAAAATTGTTTGAAGAACTTAATAAATTATCGAAATACATAGCTAAAAAGTATAATTCTAAGAATAAAATACCTATGAAATTAACTGAAGAAGAAGAAATTTCGTATCAAAATTCCAGTCTTTGTCATATTTGTGAATTTGAGGGTTTTGATAATCAAACAAGAAAAAAAGTACGAGATCATTGTCATTTAACAGGTAAATTTCGAGGTGCTGCTCATTTATCTTGTAACTTGAATCTCAAATTTCCTCAAAATATTCCCGTTTTCTGCCACAATATGTCATGTTACGATACTCATTTGTACATAAAAGAGTTGGCAAAACAGTATGGTAATGTTGATTTGATCGCAAACACAGATGAGAAATATATAAATTATTCTGTAAATTCTGGATATGGATATGAGTTTGAAGATGATAAAACCAAGAAAGTTCATCAAGTTTTCTTTCGTAGATACGTTCAGATTTATGGCATCGTCTATAGAAAAGTTAGCTAAAAACCTCAAAAAAGATGATTTCAAACATACAAATCATTTTATACAAGATGGTCTGAACGCAATTCTAGATAGACAACCAAATGACGAAGAAGAAATCTTTAAAATTCTATCTGGAAAAGGAATATTTTCCCTATGAATTTATCGACAGTATTGAAAAACTTGATTACACAGAAGAATTGAGAATTCAAGATTTCTATTCACTTTTGACAGACGAGAGCATATCTGAGAAAGATTTTCAACACTACTTAAATGTATGGAACAAATTAAAAGTAAAAAATCTAGGAAATTACTCCGATCTCTATAACATTCAAGATGTTCTATTGCTCGCTGATATCTTTGAAAATTTTAGGAATATTTGTTTGAATTGCTATAAACTTGATCCAGCACACTATCTAACAGCTCCCAGTCTTGCATGGGATGCTATGTTAAAATTAACGAATATAGAATTACAATTAATTAGTGATTATAATATGTATTTGATGATCGAAAAAGGTATTCGCGGAGGCATTTCTCAATGTATTAAACGATATGTGAAAGCAAATAACAAATATTTAAAAGATTTTGATAAGACAAAGCCTGAAAACTATTTGTTGTACGTCGATGCAAATAACCTTTATGGGTATGGCCTAATGCAAAATTTACCATATAACGAAATCAAGTGGATGGATCCAAAAACTTACACAACTGCAGAATGGAAAGAAACAATTTTGGAACTCACTGGCGACGAAGATTATGGCTATATTCTCGAAGTCGATCTAGAATATCCGAAGAATTTACATGAAAATCATAAAGATTTGCCTCTTGCTCCAGAACATTATAACAACAAACTTTGCACAACTCTACTGGATAAAACTGAATATGTTGTTCATTCGAGAAATTTGAAATTCTATCTGGAACAAGGAATGGTGTTAAAACATGTGAATAGAGTTATTGCATTCGATCAGAAGCCTTTTATGAAAGATTACATTGATTTTAATACTAGTATGAGAACCAAAGCTACAAGCGACTTTGAGAAAGATTTTTACAAGCTGATGAACAACTCTGTTTTTGGAAAATCTATGGAAAATGTGAGAAACAGATGTGATATTAGACTAGGAAATGAAGAATTTTCAATGAAACAAGCTAAGAAAACAAATTTCAAATGCTTTAACATCTTTGACGACAACTGTATAGCGAGTCACATGTACAAGCAGAAAGTTAAATTTAACAAGCCAATCTACATAGGATTTTCAGTTCTCGACCTCTCAAAATTGTTAATGTGTACGAGTTTTATTACAACAAATTAAAGAAGTTTGATCCAGATTTGAATCTGTGTTACATGGACACAGACAGTTACTTCCTAGAATTGAAACGTGATCCTTACAAAATTATTAAAGAAAATATAGATGACTTTGATACAAGTGATTATCCAAAAGATCATGAATGTTTCACTACTAAAAACAAGAAGGTAATAGGGAAATTCAAAGACGAACTAAATGGGGAAATCTTAGAAGAATTTTGTGGTTTGAGGTCAAAGATGTACTCGTACAAATATCTAGACAAAAATCCAGTTAGGTGTAAAGGAATTAAGAGAAGCGTTGTAAATAAAACAATAAATATCGAAAACTTGAAGAGATGTTTGTTTGAAGATAAAGAAGAATTTAGAGAGATGACAGTAATCAAAAGCTATAAACATGATTTGTATACCATCACCATAAACAAGCTGGCACTGAACGCTAAAGATGATAAGAGAAATGTCCTAGAAAATAAGATCGATACAGTACCGTATCGATATAAAGGCGAAGCAAAATCTAATATATTAGATGAGTTAAATAAACTTGGAAACTTTGACATGTAAATGGAAGATGATTTGATTCACTGCCACAAATGCAAGAAAAAAACGAAAAATATAGATTCTAAAATCGTTCAAACTCAAAACGGGTTGTATAGAATTGCTGCAAAATGTTCCAAATGTAAGACAAATAAGAGTCAATTTATAAAGAATCCAAATGAAAAACAAGTAAAGAAAGAATTAAAGAATAAAGAAGAAATAGAGATTGAAGCTAGAGAAATTCATGCACCAGTACGAAAAAAGTTTAAAAAGAGAAAAAATTATAACACTAGGAATTGACGATTTATGGGCAGCAGATTTAGTTATAATGTCTAATTATTCAGATCAAAATTATGGATTCAAGTATATGTTAAATGTTATTGATACTTTCTCAAAATATGCTTGGTCAAGAGCTATCAAAAGAAAAAACGGCAAGGATATTTCAAAAGCTTTCGAAGATATAGTAAAAGATGCCATAAGGATCAATCACAAACCTCCAAACCTACTTCATACAGATAAGGGTTTAGAGTTTAAAAATAAAGAATTTAATGATGTTTTGAGAAAATACGACATCAAGATTTATCATACTGAAAACGAAGAGAAATCAAGTATTGTAGAGAGATATAACAGAACTCAAAATGAGAGAATGAAAGTTCTTTTTGAGGTTAATAAAAACTTTAAATGGATCGATATTCTTCAAAAAATAGTCACAAATTATAATGATACGGTTCACAGCACAATCAAAATGAAGCCCAAAGACGTAGGTAAGGATGCAGAAAAGGAGTTATTAGAGACAGTTTTCGAGTATGTTCCACCTGAAATTCACACGAAAACTAAATTTAAAGTCAATGATCATGTAAGAATTGTTAGTAAAAAACAAACATTTTCGAAACAAATATAAGAACAACTGGTCAAGAGAAATCTTTGTGATTTATCAAATTAATAACACAGATCCTGTAACTTATAGTATAAAAGATTTAAATAATGAAGAAATAACCGGAAAGTTTTATGAATATGAATTGAGAAAGTCAAAGATTTTTTTCTATATAAATGGAGGCTCAAAAGAAATGTTCAATGTGCAAAGAAATAAAAGGTTTTGAAGCTTTTTATAAAGATAAAAATAGGAAAGATGGAATGCATTATTATTGCAAAGATTGTGAAAGGGAATATCATAAAGAATTATATGATAAAATAGAAAAATTAACTTTGGAAGATAAAGAATGTCTTAAATGTAAAGAAACTAAAAAAATTTCAGAGTTTAATAGTGATCACTATAGTAGAGATAAGAAAAGACTCATATTGTAAAGATTGTGTAAAGAAGAATCTTCATAGATTATATTATGAAGATACTCATTGTGAATGTGGAAGAACTATAAAATGGTTAAATAATTATCAAAAACATTTACAAACAAAATATCATAATTCGAGAGTTTAATAAAATTGAGTAACATTTTCATCGTGTAATTTAGATATTCTATAAATCAGTCGAGATTCAGTCATATTTGTGGTAAAATGATTTCCGTTGTATAAGATATTCAAAGATTCTTTCATTTGGTTATACAGATTGATAGAATTTGGTTCGTCATCAATGAACAAAATCTCTAATTCAGGATAATTTATTTTTAGATGTTTTAATCGGTTTGGTATTTCTCGTTTCTGAGCTCTGATAAACGTAATAAGGATATTCCCACATGTGGTTCTTCTTAATTAACACAAAAACATGGTGTTTTTTCTTATCAAAATCTTTACAAACAAGATCTGGTTTCATTAACTCCATTCGCAATTCTTGATTCTCTATTTTCAATGATTTCATTTCATCTTTAAATTTGTAACTGTTTTTATTTCATCTTTTAACTGCTTATTTTCGTTTTTGAGTTTGTACTCACCATATTTTCTAATGGAAAGGTAATACTTCTTTCGTAACCCAATTTTTAAACAATTTCGCTTCTGGTTTATGCGATCTCAAAATTAAAGAATAAAGTCCAGATTCATTAACGAAAACAGTGTTATTTTGGAAGTTTGAAGGTAAGCTATTTATAGCCCCCCTTATATTTAGATTAAAAATAGAAGTTTTTATCATCTTCGTCAACGTTTATTCTGATCGTTTGCATAGTATTTTCATATTCTAGAATTTTTTGCTACGTCTTTAGCCTTAAACGAGATCACATTGTTTTCGTCAACAATCGTAAAGATATGTTTGTTATTGAATATAAGTTGATTATTGAGTAGGTCTACAACTGACTCCATTTAGAAAGAAAAAATTTAACAAGCAATTATTTGAGTATAAAGTCCAGATTCATTAACGAAAACAGTGTTATTTTGAAAGTTTAAAGGTAGTCTATTGTTCCGAGTTAGCGAAAAAGACAGGAGGTCTCGGAAGCGCGCCCCTCCCAAACTCGGAGCAAATAAAAAAAAAAACAATCACATGCCACTAGTGGGAAGAGACAAAAAGCGAGACAAGATTTCGAGTACTGGATATAATTAGTAGGTGGCAAACATTTCCATGCAAAATACAATATACAGTTAACTGCAGCACCACGGTGCACCGCGTAACTTAAAAACTAAATAAACAACAATAAAATAAATTCCAATAATAACAATAACATAATAAATAAATAATATAATATTAATAACACAATAAATAGAAATTTGGTCTATAAATAACATATATCAGGTACGGCATGTAGGAAAAATTATCTTTAACAGGTAAGTGTTATGAACTGAGGGGAGGGAAAAGGTTGTAGAATTTCTAGGCCCACTATTTTTAAAAAGTAATTTGGTTTCAGGTTTGTAGCCAAAAAATAAAAAAAATATTTAAAGCCGATTTTCGAAGGAGGCGGGGGCTTAGTTGCCTCCACGAATCCGAATTAAAGATGAAATCCTCCCCTTCAGTTCATGTAACTAAACTAAATACACACTACTCTTAACACTGGCCCTCCTCCAGATCTAATATCTGGCAGCGCTCGCTGCACCCCAATCCTCGCAAGTTAGAAAAGTAAAAAAAACATTTTGGATCCAACCTTGTTCCAGATGAAATGAATATGAGCACATGCACTCCGGTTGGATGCCGGTACAGGAGCACTGGCAGGGCGCGGGGCATTCAGTTTTGGTTTCAGTGGTTTCATTGGGCAGACTCGCCGCACCAGTCCCGCTGACGACACTCACGGGGACCCTGCCGAAAGTCGGTGAATTAGCCAGCCATGGAGAAACGTGAAGAACAGAGAACAGCCAGAACACAGTAAGCTTCTCCAAACGTGTCTCCGAACAGTCTGACCGCTCCGAACAGTAGCCGGTGCCGGTGCCGGTGAACAGCCTGGTCGGTAAACTAGTCAAGGTCAACCAGCTGACCTCGACCAATCAGTCCAACCAGGCAGAAAAATCAATACTTGACGGAGTGACTCCCCCACCGACTGACAAGAGTGGCCGAGGTGGGAAAATAATAGACAAAAAATAAATTGTCCAAACTGAGCCCCGGCTCACTATTCAATAGACCCCCTTGATTTATGTCTTTAAACATTGATTTATCATCATCAACGTTTAATATTATTGCTTGTCCTCGTGTTTTCATATTCTAAAATTTTTGTAAGAGCGTCGAATCGACGCCCTTGTCAGAATCTATGTTTTCAAAGCTTTTTTTGTATTTTTCTTTAACATTGTCTTTATTCGTATTTTTTGTGAATATTTGTGAGGTGGCCCTCGAGGGCTACCTTATCTTTTAGATAAAAGTATTGGTATTTATCATCATTATCAACTCGTTTGGAAAGTTTGAAGGTAAGAACGATTCGTTCCCCCCTTGATTCATCATTCTTTCGACAATCTTAAATATATTGTTGTTTTACTCTCATTATTTAATAAAATTTCCCCTCAGAGTCTTGAACAGTTAAGACGATTTTTTTGAATTCTTTTCATATTTTTTTCTAATTGGAATATAATCAATTTCATTCGGTTTTTCACTGATTTTTGATCCATAAGCAACATTTGGAAAAAAAGTGTACAAAATTTCAGATTCTTTGTGTAAATGTTCGGTATGATTTTCAAAAACTAGGTTCAACGAGATTACAATGTACTTCAATTACATCGAACGGTCTAAATTTTGGCGTTTTATTTCCTAAATATACCTGATTTGGCTCAATAGTTTCTTGAACAAACCCTAACAAATCTACAATAATTGCTGAAAACATTATTCTTACTGGTGATTTTATTTGAATTTTATTAGAGAGATAATTTTTTTTGCATTTCAAACTTGTTTTCGTCAAAGTTTAAAGATTTATCTGATTGTTTGAATGTTTTCAGATAATTTTTAAGGGAATTTTTAATTTGATCGAAAGTATAATATCCTTTGTTTAAACCATAATATTTTGTTATGTTCTTCTCACTAAATCCTATACAATAAGGAGAACTTTCACTAATATTTATTACAAAATTGTCAGAATAAAAACCGCTTAAACCGATAAAATAATTTGATTCTTCCTCTAAGTGTATAGGATGTTCCAAGTTTAAAACTAATTTAGAGCTTTCTGAAGTCAACTTGAACAGCTTCATTTTCGCAAGCGTTGCTTCAAGATGAAAATCTTCTATTTAAATGGAGAAATTTTTTAAAGCAAAAAGATCAGATAAAACTTCAAACGTTTGAAGAAAATAAGAAAGATCAACCAATCAGATTGTTAATTGTTGGTTCAAGTGGATGTGGAAAAACAAACTTTATTATTGAATTTTATCTACAATAGGTTGATTCCTTATTCCAATTTGTATGTTTTTTAGTAAATCTTTAGAACAAGACGCCTATAAAAAAATTACAAGAAAGATTTGAAAATATTGAGAAGAACTTAAACAAAAAAATATCATATTTTTATAATGCTTCCGAGGACATAGTTCCGTTAAGCGAATGTAAACCGAATTCTTTAATCGTTTTTGATGATTGTATTTTGGAAAATCAAGACGTTATCAAGGAATATTTCGTAATGTCTCGTCACAAAAATATCTCTTGTATCTATCTTTCCCAATGCTTTTCAAAGGTTGATAAACAAGTTATTAGAAATAATTTGAATATGTTGTGTGTTTTTAAGCAAGACGATCACTATTCGAGAAAGATTTACAACAATTATGTGGGATCTGATATGAGTTTTAACCACTTTAATGAATTATGTGATAAAATTTGGAAAGAAGACTACGGATTTTTAACTATTAATCTAACTTTGAAGCCTAAAAATGGTAAATATTTGAATAAATTTTCCAATATAAACGTGTGATAATCTAGTTGTTTTCATGTTTTTACGTTCACGTTTACGTTTCGTGTTCTCGTTTTTACGTTCCACGTTCACGTTCCACGTTCACGTTCATGTTTCACGTTCATGTTTCACGTTCATGTTTCACGTTCATGTTTCACGTTCATGTTTTACGTTCGTGTTTCACGTTCGTGTTTCACGTTCATGTTTTTACGTTCGTGTTTCACGTTTCGTGTTTCACGTTCCACGTTCGTGTTTTCACGTTCCACGTTCACGTTTTACGTTCCGTGTTCACGTTTCGTGTTCACGTTTTACGTTCCACGTTTAAAATTTTTCTAATTAAATGGTGAACGTAACTTCTGAAGAAGCGAAAAAACTTGATCAAATAGAAAAGAAATTAATCAAAGGAATTTAAAGAACAGATTCGAATTGATGAAAAAGAACAAGAATTTATTCAAAAAAATTAATCAACCTGTAACATCTGCAATAAAAAATGTTGAGGGCAAAAATTGAAAATGTTTTAAGCGATAATCAAAATTTGATGAATTTGGTTCCAGTTGTACGACAATTTGCTGATATTTCGATACCAGAATCTGAGTTTGAATTGCCAAAATTACCATCTTCAACACCATTTAGACCTCGAATCATTGAAGACTCTACCATAGTTGAACCAATAAGTCCTGGAACAACGGATATAATAATTGGTGAAATTGGTAAAAAATTTCTTCCTAGAGCAAAGGATGATAAATTTGGTTTGTATTGGGACAGAAAAAAGAAAAGTTTTATGATTGGAAATTTGCCCGTGAATTTTGAGCATAATGATATCATTATTAATGAAAAAACATATGAAGGAACTCAAGGTTTATGGAGATTATTAACAGGCACTGATGTTCCAAAAGACGGTTTATATTCTGAAGAAGACTTGAAAAAGTATACAGAAATTTTATGGAAATCTGATTCAATTTACAAAAATAATGATCCATCAACTAAGAAACCAAAGTCAAGTAAAGGTAAAAAATATCTCAATTTGATTAAACCAATTTGGGAAAAACGAATCGAAGGATCAGGTGTAAGAAAATACAGTGATAATAAGATTGAGTACAGATATATCAACGATTTGACAAAACTCGATGGAATTATTAATTATATTTATGCTCAAGAGAAGGCTGGAAACAACAATTTTTTTGAACGAAAAGAAAGCGATTAAAGATTTTATTTCGAACAAACTTGATGAAATGATTGAAAAACCTGATGGAATTAAATATTTAAAACGAGTTTTGCCGGCAATAAGTTCATCTATGATTGAGGGTAGTGGACTTTTGAATGATTTTATCAACAATTTACCTTTTGAATTACACGTACCAACTTATCAGTATCTGGGGCCTGGCACAAAACTCGAAAAAAGACTAAAAAGAGGAGATACTGGTATAAATAAATTAGATCAAGCTGCTATGGAACACGATATTTTTTATGCAAAACATAGAGACACAAATTCCAGACATATCGCAGATAAAGTTTTGCAAGATAAAGCAATGGATAGATTTTTATCAAAAGATGCTAGTTTAGGTGAAAGATTTGTTGCGCTTCCAACAGCTGGAGCAATGTTTTTGAAGAGAAAACTAGGAATGGGAATCGAAGAGAACTTGAAATTTTAACTATATAAATGGAGGTGAATGTAAATTTCAGCAAAAATCAGAAAGAAAAAATAAAATCCGCTTTTAAGAAGAAAATACCCGTTAGTATTCAATTTAAAATAGATCAACTAAAAAATGGCGAAGATAAGATATTTTTAACAAATAGACAATACAATAAACTCGAAAAACATAAGAAAAACAATAAAGGAACCAGAATAGAATTTTCTTATAATCAGTTGAAAGAACTTAAAAATGGTGGACTTTTGAAAGATTTATTAGATTTTGGAGAAAATATTCCAGTTGTTAAAAATGTTGTTCCTTATGTTCGTAAAGCTGCTCCAATCGTTAAAAAAGATGTGATTCCTATTGTTCGAAACATTTTAAATTGGTTAGATAAAGAGTTGGAAGATGTTACAGGATCTGGATTAGATGAAAAAACTTTGAATTACGTGAAATCAAACATTGAAAAAAAAAATTTAAACCTTTAACATTCGGGGAATTGGAAGAAATCTGCAAAAATATTAAACATTTTAGAGGAATCTTCATGAGAGATACATTACCTGAAAAAGTTAAGAAATTTGAATGTGGAATTGTGAATTTAGACTCGATTATGGGAAGTGGAACGCATTGGATTTGTTATTATAAAAATGATAAGAATGCATGTTATTTTGATTCGTATGGAAGAATTGAGGACAAAACCACCTATAGAATTGATTAAATATTTGAAAAAATCAAGCGTCTACTACAATGACTCTCAGATTCAAGACTATAAAGATCCCCCAATTTGTGGTCATTTATGTGTTTTTTGTTTTGAATGAACTGAGTAATGGTAAAGATTTTAAAGAAGTTGTTAACAAATTTATTGCTTAATAAATATGGATTCACAAAATATTTTTGACGTATTTGGTACACAAATTATTCAAAATGTAGATAATAGTTTCAATTTTGATAGTTTGAGAAATGAGTTTGATAACAAGTTAGAAAATTTATTACAAAACCTTCCAGATTCAGATATGTTTGCTGTCGAGATTGAAGATTTTAAAGCAGAATATGATAACAAACTTGCAAATTTCATGAGTTCAAATGAAGTTGCTGATAAAATAAAAACATTGGAAAAAGAAGTTGATGATGGTGTAAAAAAATTATTTACCAATTTTAATGTCTCATATCGAAAAAGCTGATAAAATTACTGAAGCGATCAAAGTTGAAAAGAATTATGTTAGTTTGGCTAATAAAAAAAGAATTGTCGGTGTTCGACCTGGTATTGACAAACATGATGTTGTTGTTAAAGAACAAATTTTAAAACCTCTAAAATTATCAGAAAACATCGATAATTGTTGATTTACATGATCCGAATGTTAAAAATGCCTTAGATTTTAAAGGAAAAAGAATTAGCGGTGTTAGTAAAGGAATTAATCCATTTGATGTTGTTGTAATGATTCAATTAGAAGATCCTATTAAAATGTTTAATGAACTAAAACAAAATTATGAGAATCATAAACAGCATGTTAAAGATTTTACGACAGAAGTCTATGATAAGTTAGGAAGCCAGAAATAGAAGATCAGTAGACGATGTTGGTGAAATTAATGAAAAACTTACTAAATTTAAAAGAGTCTTTTGATAAGTTTAGTTTAGATGCTACGAAAACATTTGAGAATATTGGTCATAAATTTGTTGAATACAATGATTCTTATGCTGTCAAATTTCAAAAATTAGAAAAAAAACTTAATAATATGGAGGAAGATCTTACTGAAATAGGTATTCGCGTAGGGTTTTATGCATAATAAAATTTCCTTATATAAATGGCGCTCATATATTGTGTGAGATGTAAAGAAAAAACTGCAACAAATGATATAAAATACTATGCAAACATCAATGGAGTTAAAAGAATTTCGGGAAAATGTGCTGAATGTAACTCAAAAAAGAGTCAATTTATAAAAACTTGAAATTTTTTCCTAATAAATAGAGATGGCGGGACATTACAGTGCTTTCGATCTTTTTATAATGCAACACGAAAGAGATTTGAAAAAAGAACATTGGGATGACATTTCTCAAAAATATGAATTATCCGAAGATATGATGAGATTATACGTAAACAAATTGAATTGGTATAACATTGCTAAATATCAAACTTTATCATCAGAGTTCATTCAAGAAAATATACATTATCAATTAAAAGATCATA
The DNA here is from genome assembly GCF_021130785.1 of Homalodisca vitripennis. Classification (NCBI taxonomy): domain Eukaryota; kingdom Metazoa; phylum Arthropoda; class Insecta; order Hemiptera; family Cicadellidae; genus Homalodisca; species Homalodisca vitripennis. The sequence goes on from NW_025780670.1 coordinate 22,239, forward strand.
TGTCTGTTCTTTGCCTCTATCAACACTTGAGTATAAAGTTTTTGGATGAAAATAAAGATACAGTTGATTGGAACAATATTATAGATAGCGGTTTACTATCCTGTGCAGATTTTATTGAAATATGTGACCGAGATCGCAAAATTTAAGGAACAGAATCCTGAATATGACGAAGTAGATCATTAAAAAATGACTAAAATCTTTTCTTATCGACTTATACATGATGTTTAAAATTTCTAAATTTTTCTCTTATTAAATGGTGGACTACAAAAAGTATTCAGGCGATATTGAAAGGGCGGAGTTTAAAAATTTCTATCCAATTAGTAAACAACATTTGAATGAACCGAATAAAAGAACTGAGTTTAATATTGATTTTGGAGATAATTTTTGCTCGTCTAACTTCCAGTTTTATATTTCTGGAACTTTAACAAAACAAGATGGTCAAGCATATCTTGGAACTGATAATGTTAGATTAATCGATAATTTTATACCGTTTTTATTTTCTAAGATTGAAGTAAGAAAACACAATAAATTGATAGAAGAAGTCGAAAACTGTGGCCAATTAAGCACAATTAAAGGAACTATTTCGTATTCAAAAAGTGATGTATTTTCAAACAGTTTTGAATCAACTTTTAAATTTGGACAATTTGAAGCGGTCGGTGATTTAGCACATTTCGGCTTAGGATTTTTTGAAAATGTTACTATTCCGATCTATAAAGGAGGATTTTATCTAAGTTTTATAAGAGCAGAAGACGATGATGTGATTCTGAAGACTGCAACTGGAAATGTTATGCCTGTTGATGGCAAAATTACAATTAACGAGTTTTTCATTAGAGTTCCGATGATTGATTACAAAACCACGAGTAAAATTCAGTTGATTGATGAAATTATAAAATCTCAAAACATTATGTTTAATTTTCTAGATTGGCAATGTATTGAGCAAAAAGGTATTTCCGGAACAACTTATTCGTTCGATATCACAAATATTTATAGAAATATCTTCAATCCCAAGTTCGTTATCATCGGTTTTCAAACAGATAGACAGAATAATCAAGAAAAAAATCCTTCAAAGTTTGATAGTTTTGGATGTAAAAAATATCAGAGTAAAAATTGAAACGGTTCTTATTAATCCAGATGAATTACAAAATTTAAACATTTCCGGTGGTCTTTTCAGAATCATGTATCAGATGTATCAAGATTTTAAGAAAGTTTACTACAAAAATATGGAAATGTATTACAACCCCAAAGAATTTATAGCAAATAGACCCATTTATGTCATTGATACAACAAAGAGTTTGACAAATATTTCTAGTTCAAAGAACGATATAATTATCAATATGGATTTTCAAAATGCTGTTACAAACGCGATTTGTTATGTTGTTGTGGTTTCTGAGAAATTTTTAGCCTATGATGTGATTAAGAACGATATTAGAGAAATTCAGTAGTTAATGATGTTCATATTGTTCTCTTTCATTCCTTCTAAAACTTCAAAAAATATACTCTTTCGCCGATGAAAAATCTCGATTTCTTCCGGAATAATCTTTATAATCATAAACAAAATATCCTAAATAGTTGTACAATAGAATGAAATTATTTCTTTTTATCTCGGTAGTTGAAATATAAACATAAACATTTGCGCTGAAAAATTTATATCTCGGCAGACTTAGTTCCATAGCTTCCATTTATTCTTTTTGTAAAAATGGAAGAGTATAATGCCAACTGTTACAAGTGTTATAATAGAGGAGAAATTATTGATAAAAGATTAGTTTGTAGAGATTGTAATTTAATTTTGTACGAAAGACCTAAGCCTAAGAAATTTCGAAATAAATTAACATATTTGAATAATCTGCTTATGAAATTACAATACGGAGACAAGAAGCAAACAAAATTTGTTACAGAATTTAGAAAAAAGAACAAAAATTTTTACTTATCTCTTGGAACCATTGACAAAATTATTTTCCTTTTCAAAGAATACATTAGGTTTGTTGGTTTAAATACACACGTTTATTATGAAAAGATATTACCTGTATTTTTTCATTATCTGGATGTTGAATTTGTCTACGATTTTTAAGCCAGAAATCCTCGATGATTTTATAGTACATTTGGAGAAATTAAACGAGGAACCTCTTGAAAAGAATGCGGTTTTACTCACATTCTCCCCGACTTCTCGAGTGCTTGTTAGCAAATTTCATTATTTCCGTTTATAGATTTTTTATTAAGATTTCTGGATTTTTTCATTAAAACAGCTTAAGAAATTAGAAGCCTACAATGAACAGTAAAACAGCTATAGATTCGGTTATTTAACATTCGTGGTTTTCCTAGACTTGTTTATGGTTCAATGGACAGTATTTTACATTCGTGGTTTCCTGTTAGATTTCTTAGATTTGTTTATGGTTCAATGGACAGTATTTTACATTGATTTTCTGACTGTCCCAAAAAGTGCGCCAGAATCGGCATATTCATATCTACTTATATATATATATATATATATATATATATATATATATATATATATATATATATATATATATATATATTTTGTGGGAAATCAGTTAAATTATTATGTATTGTGTAATAACTATGAACATTAAATTTGTGCACAATCAGTGTCCTTAATGTCATTATTTTGTAATGTAATTACTTAATATTTGAATTTTATTGACGTGCCAATACGTATGAATGCACTGTTATTTAACTGGCTGAATATATTATTCTCCTCTATTGTATGAACTCTTTTAAAAATAAAGATTAGGTAGTAGAATATTTATAAAGACTTAGCGTGATATAATGTTTTAATACCATCTCCCTTATCTCGCCAGTTATACTGTATGTATAAAGCCACTGCATACCCACTGTACTGCGGGCGGTCGTTTGTGTTTTATTCATTATATAGCGTACCACAACAAGGATCGCCCATTTTTGTCACGATTCACCAATTTTTCGTTGCTCGATGCCCCCCCCCCTCAGATTTTCGTCCCAGGTAGTTTGTTTCTCAGCGTGATAAGCGATGAGGGCGGCTCTGAGATTGCGGTTGAACCGCTCAGCATGAGAAGGCTGGGGGTAGTAAGGAGATGTCGTAACATGTTTGATTCCATGCCCAAAACAGAAGCGATGAAACTCCCTCGACACGAATTGTGTGCCGTTGTCTGAGACGAAGGTGGCGGGCACTCCAAAATTCTGTAGAAGGCGGGACTTGAGTGCCTTGACGGTGAGCGACGCCGTGGCACTCCTAAGAGGAATCAACCAGCAAAAACTTAGAGAAAGCATCCACAGCAACAAGCAGGGAGATGTTCCCTGACTTGCTACGGGGAAAGGGTCCCACATAGTCAATGAACACTTTCTCAAGAGGCCGCTCCGCCACCTCGGAGGAAAGAAGTCCTAATTTGGTATTTTGTGCTGGTTTACTGACCGAGCAAAGATGACAAGCTCGTACTCTACCAGCAATGTCTCTGTCCATACTCTTCCAGATAAACTTATCTCTGATTTTAGCGATGGTCTTGTGAATCCCTAAATGACCGCCCACGGGAGAAACATGAAAGTAGGAAAAGACCATCGGTATGAGGGCACTCGGCAGAACAATCTTGGGACCACCTCCGCGTCGGGCACGACAGCAGAGGACACCCTTGGACAAGAAGTAAGGAGAGTGGGCTTCTCCCTCCTGGAGCTCACCAATGATGTTTGACAACTCGGGGTCTTGAAGTTGGTGAGAGCCAAAACTCTCAAAGGCAGCAGGGAAATCCAACATCACAGTCCCACACAACGGTGCTTGAGAATCAACAGGATCGCTGGGTAGATGATACATTCTAGAAAGAGCATCGGCGACGACGTTTTGGGTGCCGCGAATGTGCTGCACCCTGAATTTAAAGGCCGCAATTTTGACAACCCAGCGACCAATCTTCCCGAGTTGTCGAGGATGGGCCAATAGCCAGGAAAGAGCCTGATTGTCAGTTTCCAGCAGAAATTCGGAATGCTCTAGGAACCTCCGAAACTTATCCATGCCGAAAACGACCGCCAGACACTCCAGCTCATAAATAGAAGATTTCTTTTCCTGAAGGGTCAAAGTCCTAGATGCAAAAGCTATAGGTTGCCGAGCGCCGTCGAATTCTTGAGAAAGCACAGCTCCTACAGCACAGGATGAGGAGTCAGTCTGCAAGATGAAGGGCCTACTAAAGTCCGGTATTCGCAGCACAGGAGGTTGGATAATGGCCTCCCTAAGCAGTTGAAAAGCACGTTCTTGATCTTCACCCCAAACGAACTTTGCGTCTTTCCTTCTTAAGGCGTTCAGAGGGGCGGCCACCTCGGCAAAGTCAGGAATAAACCTACGGTAGAAATTAACCATGCCGATGAATCTGGCAACACCCTTGGCATCCTTCGGAGGAGGGAAATCCCGAATGCCTTGGGTCCTGGCAGGGTCTATAGATACACCCCTAGACGACACGAGGTGACCGAGAAAACGATATTTCAGACTTGGCGTAAGACACCTTCTCCGGATTGACGGTAAGGCCAGCCCTACCCAACCTAACCAAGACCTCCTCAAGATGTTTAACGTGTTCCGTGAAAGACTCACTGTAGACCAGAAGGTCATCAAGATAATTAAAGACATACCTGAAACTTCACATCGTGGAAGATGGAGTCGAGCAACCTAGTTAACGTTTTGGGCCCCCACAGCTAGCCCCATAGGCACAGATCGGTACTGATACAAATTCCACGGAACACAGAAGGCCGTGAGAGGACGTGATTCCTTCTTCAACGGAATCTGATGATATGCTTGGTTCAAATCAAAATATAGTGAAAAATTTGGCCTTACCGAACCAATCAAAAGCAGAATGGAGATCGGGGAGAGGCACTGAGTCTATTTCAATTTTGGCATTAAGTTTTCTTAGGTCAACCACCATACGATGTTTTCCATTAGGCTTTGGAACCAAGAACGCTGGACTGGCATACGATGAGTTTGAGGGCTCAATAACTCCTTGATCCAAGAGATCCTTGATGATACCACGCATAACCTCCATCTTTGGAGGAGCCAACTTGTATGGGTGGGAGCGTACTGGCTGAGTGTCAGTCAGACGAATTTCATATTCAATAAGATGGGTAGAACCGAGCTTGGGTGTGAGGACCTCCGGAAATCTTGAGCAAAGCTCACGGAGAACCCCAGCTTGCTCCTCATCCAAGTGACCGAACGGGTCCCCAGGGGCAGAACCTTCCTCACACTCCACCTCACCAACCTGCGGTGTCGATTTGAATTTATCAGAAAAGGGGACTGACACTCGCCGATTGAATTTGAAATAAGACTGGCCCGCCTGAAGATCCAGCACCAAACCAGTCTTTTGAATAAAATCCGCCCCCAAAATACAGTCCATGCTCAGGTCCTGGGCCACAAGGAAGCTCCACACCCATGAAAAACATTCAACCTTAAACTTGATTGAAGCCTTCCTCGAAATTGGAAGAGGGGAATTAGAAGCAGTCCAGCAAGTTAAAGAAGACTCCTCGGTGTGCTTCACCAAACCTAACCTTGAAATGGCTTCAAAAAGACGGGAAGAGATGAGGCTACAGGCTGACCCGGAATCAACTAGGGCCTTATGCACTGAGTCTCCCACTAAGATATTGATATAAGGGCACACCGAAGATGCTGTCCTAAGCCGTAGGTTTCCCTTTTCTGCTAGGCTCGTAGTGTCCAAACTATTAATCAAATTTTTCGCAAAGGTACTATTTTTTTGAAATTTTTTCTTAGACCTCGGGGGAACTTCAGAGAAAACCCCCCTTTGATCTAGTTTTTTGGACCAGTGCGATATCTCCTAGGACACTCCCGACGAGTATGACCTCGTTCACCACAGGCATAGCAGATGGGTGGATGAAGCCCACCAGACTGATGTGGCCCATCCACGGGATTCTGTACGACCGTGACAGCCCTGGAGGGCTGGATGGAACGATGATTGTTCCTCTCCGCCCTCTGCCGGTCAGCAAACTGCACGCTGCGCGAAGCAATGCACAGACGGTCCAGTTCAGAAAAGGTGGAAGGGCGACCAGCAAAAACTAGACGGGACCTCTCTTCAGGATTGAGACCCTCAAGAATGGTGGTGACCACAGTACTTTCGGGGATATTGAGCCTTAACACCCTATCAGTGTCCCTCACCTCGGCCACAAACTTTGCCAAACTCTCTCCGTTGCCCTGAGGCCTAAAGAATTTCTCCACACGGAGACGTTCCCTCAACTGACCAGGAACAAAGAAATCCAATGCCTCCCTATGAAAATCATCCAGGGTACCACCCCTCTGGAGAACTCGAACCAGACAGTCACCCAAAGATGGCCTACAAAACGGAGAGATGACATGCAGGAAGCTCGCTCCCTGAAGACCAGGCAAGTCATGCATTCGCAGGATCTCAGATAGAAACCGCAGCAAAGCTTCAGTATCCAGACCATCCACCGTTGGTAGTCGCTGCAGCAACGGGGTAAGTGGGTTTGGAAGCTTGTGATACTGAACAAAGGATCCCGTCACCACAGTCCCCAGTCCTCCAGATCCAGCAGGCAGGGTCCCGTCCACACCAGACACCCCCGACGCCACGCCCACATCAAAGTCTGCAACAACTGACCCAGGGATCCGGCATTCACCCTTAACAGCCGCAGCAGAGTCAACCGCAGACAAGGTTTTTTTCAGGAGCCTTTGCTCCCTCGTCCCTCTCGAGTACAGTCAGCAGGCTGTCCACCAAGGTGATGCGTTCCTCCAACCACTCCCTATCACCAGAACTGGTAAGCTTGGATCTAAGTAGCGACAGCCTCATATGTAGATGGGTAAGCCGGGACAAATACCTAGCCCTCTCTCGGCCAGTGGGCGGCGACTCCAACCAGTCCTCCTGACTATTCTCAAACGTCTCCAGCTTAGCCTCTAAAATAGGCCTCTGCTTCTGGAATGTCAAATCTCTAGGCCAGGTAGTGTCCAGGTCCATGTTATCCCGCAGTTGCTTCCGCATGGACTCGCAGTCGGAACCCGGAGTGAGCCCACGAGCCAACAACTCAAAATGGAGATCCTCCTTCAACAAGTATTCAGGCACCAGAGAGACAGGCATGATAAATAAATAGAAGACACAGACCAACAAGTAACACACACTGACTCGAAGTCAACGACTAACAAAGCAATAACTAAGGCGACAAGTGAATAACGCAGTGAACAACACTCTCAGCAGGGTCCCCAGAATTCCTGCCGGCCACGAAACACGGCAGCGAATCCAAAATACCACAACAAAACACTACGCCGTACCAGAACAAAACCAGAAAAAAAAAAAACAATGAAGACAATGTATAACAAAAACACACAAGTAACAATAATCAGAAAATAAATAAGTTCACAAACTTCCTGTAAATCAGCGAAAAATAGCTCAGCGAGACGGCACAGGCGCAGGAAGTCAACTAACAACTTCAACTCGCGCCTCTCACCACCAGTGGCAAAACAAAAACCCCGGGCCCGCAGAGGGGTAAAAACACGTAACCACGCTCTGCTACCATTTTGTTCCGAGTTAGCGAAAAAGACAGGAGGTCTCGGAAGCGCGCCCCTCCCAAACTCGGAGCAAATAAAAAAAAAAAACAATCACATGCCACTAGTGGGAAGAGACAAAAAGCGAGACAAGATTTCGAGTACTGGATATAATTAGTAGGTGGCAAACATTTCCATGCAAAATACAATATACAGTTAACTGCAGCACCACGGTGCACCGCGTAACTTAAAAACTAAATAACAACAATAAAATAAATTCCAATAATAACAATAACATAATAAATAAATAATATAATATTAATAACACAATAAATAGAAATTTGGTCTATAAATAACATATATCAGGTACGGCATGTAGGAAAAATTATCTTTAACAGGTAAGTGTTATGAACTGAGGGGAGGGAAAAGGTTGTAGAATTTCTAGGCCCACTATTTTTAAAAAGTAATTTGGTTTCAGGTTTGTAGCCAAAAAATAAAAAAAATATTTAAAGCCGATTTTCGAAGGAGGCGGGGGCTTAGTTGCCTCCACGAATCCGAATTAAAGATGAAATCCTCCCCTTCAGTTCATGTAACTAAACTAAATACACACTACTCTTAACACTGGCCCTCCTCCAGATCTAATATCTGGCAGCGCTCGCTGCACCCCAATCCTCGCAAGTTAGAAAAGTAAAAAAACATTTTGGATCCAACCTTGTTCCAGATGAAATGAATATGAGCACATGCACTCCGGTTGGATGCCGGTACAGGAGCACTGGCAGGGCGCGGGGCATTCAGTTTTGGTTTCAGTGGTTTTCATTGGGCAGACTCGCCGCACCAGTCCCGCTGACGACACTCACGGGGACCCTGCCGAAAGTCGGTGAATTAGCCAGCCATGGAGAAACGTGAAGAACAGAGAACAGCCAGAACACAGTAAGCTTCTCCAAACGTGTCTCCGAACAGTCTGACCGCTCCGAACAGTAGCCGGTGCCGGTGCCGGTGAACAGCTGGTCGGTAAACTAGTCAAGGTCAACCAGCTGACCTCGACCAATCAGTCCAACCAGGCAGAAAAAATCAATACTTGACGGAGTGACTCCCCCACCGACTGACAAGAGTGGCCGAGGTGGGAAAATAATAGACAAAAAATAAATTGTCCAAACTGAGCCCCGGCTCACTATTCAATAGACCCCCTTGATTTATGTCTTTAAACATTGATTTATCATCATCAACGTTTAATATTATTGCTTGTCTCGTGTTTTCATATTCTAAAATTTTTGTAAGAGCGTCGAATCGACGCCCTTGTCAGAATCTATGTTTTCAAAGCTTTTTTTGTATTTTTCTTTAACATTGTCTTTATTCGTATTTTTTTGTGAATATTTGTGAGGTGGCCCTCGAGGGCTACCTTATCTTTTAGATAAAAGTATTGGTATTTATCATCATTATCAACTCGTTTGGAAAGTTTGAAGGTAAGAACGATTCGTTCCCCCCTTGATTCATCATTCTTTCGACAATCTTAAATATATTGTTGTTTTACTCTCATTATTTAATAAATTTCCCTCAGAGTCTTGAACAGTTTAAGACGATTTTTTGAATTCTTTTCATATTTTTTTCTAATTGGAATATAATCAATTTCATTCGGTTTTTCACTGATTTTTGATCCATAAGCAACATTTGGAAAAAAAGTGTACAAAATTTCAGATTCTTTGTGTAAATGTTCGGTATGATTTTCAAAACTAGGTTCAACGAGATTACAATGTACTTCAATTACATCGAACGGTCTAAATTTTGGCGTTTTATTTCCTAAATATACCTGATTTGGCTCAATAGTTTCTTGAACAAACCCTAACAAATCTACAATAATTGCTGAAAACATTATTCTTACTGGTGATTTTATTTGAATTTTATTAGAGAGATAATTTTTTTGCATTTTCAAACTTGTTTTCGTCAAAGTTTTAAAGATTTATCTGATTGTTTGAATGTTTTCAGATAATTTTTAAGGGAATTTTTAATTTGATCGAAAGTATAATATCCTTTGTTTAAACCATAATATTTTGTTATGTTCTTCTCACTAAATCCTATACAATAAGGAGAACTTTCACTAATATTTATTACAAAATTGTCAGAATAAAAAACCGCTTAAACCGATAAAATAATTTGATTCTTCCTCTAAGTGTATAGGATGTTCCAAGTTTAAAAACTAATTTAGAGCTTTCTGAAGTCAACTTGAACAGCTTCATTTTCGCAAGCGTTGCTTCAAGATGAAAATCTTCTATTTAAATGGAGAAATTTTTAAAGCAAAAAGATCAGATAAAACTTCAAACGTTTGAAGAAAATAAGAAAGATCAACCAATCAGATTGTTAATTGTTGGTTCAAGTGGATGTGGAAAAACAACTTTATTATTGAATTTTATCTACAATAGGTTGATTCCTTATTCCAATTTGTATGTTTTTAGTAAATCTTTAGAACAAGACGCCTATAAAAAATTACAAGAAAGATTTGAAAATATTGAGAAGAACTTAAACAAAAAAATATCATATTTTTATAATGCTTCCGAGGACATAGTTCCGTTAAGCGAATGTAAACCGAATTCTTTTAATCGTTTTTGATGATTGTATTTTGGAAAATCAAGACGTTATCAAGGAATATTTCGTAATGTCTCGTCACAAAAATATCTCTTGTATCTATCTTTCCCAATGCTTTTCAAAGGTTGATAAACAAGTTATTAGAAATAATTTGAATATGTTGTTGTGTGTTTTTAAGCAAGACGATCACTATTCGAGAAAGATTTACAACAATTATGTGGGATCTGATATGAGTTTTAACCACTTTAATGAATTATGTGATAAAATTTGGAAAGAAGACTACGGATTTTTAACTATTAATCTAACTTTGAAGCCTAAAAATGGTAAATATTTGAATAAAATTTTCCAATATAAACGTGTGATAATCTAGTTGTTTTCATGTTTTTACGTTCACGTTTACGTTTCGTGTTCTCGTTTTTTACGTTCCACGTTCACGTTCCACGTTCACGTTCATGTTTCACGTTCATGTTTCACGTTCATGTTTCACGTTCATGTTTCACGTTCATGTTTTACGTTCGTGTTTCACGTTCGTGTTTCACGTTCATGTTTTACGTTCGTGTTTCACGTTCGTGTTTCACGTTCCACGTTCGTGTTTCACGTTCCACGTTCACGTTTTACGTTCCGTGTTCACGTTTCGTGTTCACGTTTTACGTTCCACGTTTAAAATTTTTCTAATTAAATGGTGAACGTAACTTCTGAAGAAGCGAAAAAACTTGATCAAATAGAAAAGAAATTAATCAAAGAATTTAAAGAACAGATTCGAATTGATGAAAAAGAACAAGAATTTATTCAAAAAATTAATCAACCTGTAACATCTGCAATAAAAAATGTTGAGGGCAAAATTGAAAATGTTTTAAGCGATAATCAAAATTTGATGAATTTGGTTCCAGTTGTACGACAATTTGCTGATATTTCGATACCAGAATCTGAGTTTGAATTGCCAAAATTACCATCTTCAACACCATTTAGACCTCGAATCATTGAAGACTCTACCATAGTTGAACCAATAAGTCCTGGAACAACGGATATAATAATTGGTGAAATTGGTAAAAAATTTCTTCCTAGAGCAAAGGATGATAAATTTGGTTTGTATTGGGACAGAAAAAAGAAAAGTTTTATGATTGGAAATTTGCCCGTGAATTTTGAGCATAATGATATCATTATTAATGAAAAAACATATGAAGGAACTCAAGGTTTATGGAGATTATTAACAGGCACTGATGTTCCAAAAGACGGTTTATATTCTGAAGAAGACTTGAAAAAGTATACAGAAATTTTATGGAAATCTGATTCAATTTACAAAAATAATGATCCATCAACTAAGAAACCAAAGTCAAGTAAAGGTAAAAAATATCTCAATTTGATTAAACCAATTTGGGAAAAACGAATCGAAGGATCAGGTGTAAGAAAATACAGTGATAATAAGATTGAGTACAGATATATCAACGATTTGACAAAACTCGATGGAATTATTAATTATATTTATGCTCAAGAGAAGGCTGGAAACAACAATTTTTTGAACGAAAAGAAAGCGATTAAAGATTTTATTTCGAACAAACTTGATGAAATGATTGAAAAACCTGATGGAATTAAATATTTAAAACGAGTTTTGCCGGCAATAAGTTCATCTATGATTGAGGGTAGTGGGACTTTTTGAATGATTTTATCAACAATTTTACCTTTTGAATTACACGTACCAACTTATCAGTATCTGGGGCCTGGCACAAAACTCGAAAAAAAGACTAAAAAGAGGAGATACTGGTATAAATAAATTAGATCAAGCTGCTATGGAACACGATATTTTTTATGCAAAACATAGAGACACAAATTCCAGACATATCGCAGATAAAGTTTTGCAAGATAAAGCAATGGATAGATTTTTATCAAAAGATGCTAGTTTAGGTGAAAGATTTGTTGCGCTTCCAACAGCTGGAGCAATGTTTTTGAAGAGAAAACTAGGAATGGGAATCGAAGAGAACTTGAAATTTTAACTATATAAATGGAGGTGAATGTAAATTTCAGCAAAAATCAGAAAGAAAAAATAAAATCCGCTTTTAAGAAGAAAATACCCCGTTAGTATTCAATTTAAAATAGATCAACTAAAAAATGGCGAAGATAAGATATTTTTAACAAATAGACAATACAATAAACTCGAAAAACATAAGAAAAACAATAAAGGAACCAGAATAGAATTTTCTTATAATCAGTTGAAAGAACTTAAAAATGGTGGACTTTTGAAAGATTTATTAGATTTTGGAGAAAATATTCCAGTTGTTAAAAATGTTGTTCCTTATGTTCGTAAAGCTGCTCCAATCGTTAAAAAAGATGTGATTCCTATTGTTCGAAACATTTTAAAATTGGTTTAGATAAAGAGTTGGAAGATGTTACAGGATCTGGATTAGATGAAAAAACTTTGAATTACGTGAAATCAAACATTGAAAAAAAAATTTAAACCTTTAACATTCGGGGAATTGGAAGAAATCTGCAAAAATATTAAACATTTTAGAGGAATCTTCATGAGAGATACATTACCTGAAAAAGTTTAAGAAATTTGAATGTGGAATTGTGAATTTAGACTCGATTATGGGAAGTGGAACGCATTGGATTTGTTATTATAAAAATGATAAGAATGCATGTTATTTTGATTCGTATGGAAGAATTGAGGACAAACCACCTATAGAATTGATTAAATATTTGAAAAAATCAAGCGTCTACTACAATGACTCTCAGATTCAAGACTATAAAGATCCCCCAATTTGTGGTCATTTATGTGTTTTTGTTTTGAATGAACTGAGTAATGGTAAAGATTTTTAAAGAAGTTGTTAACAAATTATTGCTTAATAAATATGGATTCACAAAATATTTTTGACGTATTTGGTACACAAATTATTCAAAATGTAGATAATAGTTTCAATTTTGATAGTTTGAGAAATGAGTTTGATAACAAGTTAGAAAATTTATTACAAAACCTTCCAGATTCAGATATGTTTGCTGTCGAGATTGAAGATTTTAAAGCAGAATATGATAACAAACTTGCAAATTTCATGAGTTCAAATGAAGTTGCTGATAAAATAAAAACATTGGAAAAAGAAGTTGATGATGGTGTAAAAAAATTATTTACCAATTTAATGTCTCATATCGAAAAAGCTGATAAAATTACTGAAGCGATCAAAGTTGAAAAGAATTATGTTAGTTTGGCTAATAAAAAAAGAATTGTCGGTGTTCGACCTGGTATTGACAAACATGATGTTGTTGTTAAAGAAACAAATTTTAAAACCTCTAAAATTATCAGAAAACATCGATATTGTTGATTTACATGATCCGAATGTTAAAAATGCCTTAGATTTTAAAGGAAAAAGAATTAGCGGTGTTAGTAAAGGAATTAATCCATTTGATGTTTGTTGTAATGATTCAATTAGAAGATCCTATTAAAATGTTTAATGAACTAAAACAAAATTATGAGAATCATAAACAGCATGTTAAAGATTTTTACGACAGAAGTCTATGATAAGTTAGAAGCCAGAAATAGAAGATCAGTAGACGATGTTGGTGAAATTAATGAAAAACTTACTAAATTTAAAGAGTCTTTTGATAAGTTTAGTTTAGATGCTACGAAAACATTTGAGAATATTGGTCATAAATTTGTTGAATACAATGATTCTTATGCTGTCAAATTTCAAAAATTAGAAAAAAAAACTTAATAATATGGAGGAAGATCTTACTGAAATAGGTATTCGCGTAGGGTTTTATGCATAATAAAATTTCCTTATATAAATGGCGCTCATATATTGTGTGAGATGTAAAGAAAAAAACTGCAACAAATGATATAAAATACTATGCAAACATCAATGGAGTTAAAAAGAATTTCGGGAAAATGTGCTGAATGTAACTCAAAAAAGAGTCAATTTATAAAAACTTGAAATTTTTTCCTAATAAATAGAGATGGCGGGACATTACAGTGCTTTCGATCTTTTTATAATGCAACACGAAAGAGATTTTGAAAAAAGAACATTGGGATGACATTTCTCAAAAATATGAATTATCCGAAGATATGATGAGATTATACGTAAACAAATTGAATTGGTATAACATTGCTAAATATCAAACTTTATCATCAGAGTTCATTCAAGAAAATATAACATTATCAATTAAAAGATCATATGTCTGTTCTTTTGCCTCTATCAAACACTTGAGTATAAAGTTTTTGGATGAAAATAAAGATACAGTTTGATTGGAACAATATTATAGATAGCGGTTACTATCCTGTGCAGATTTTATTGAAATATGTGACCGAGATCGCAAAATTTAAGGAACAGAATCCTGAATATGACGAAGTAGATCATTAAAAAATGACTAAAATCTTTTCTTATCGACTTATACATGATGTTTTAAAATTTCTAAATTTTCTCTTATTAAATGGTGGACTACAAAAAGTATTCAGGCGATATTGAAAGGGCGGAGTTTAAAAATTTCTATCCAATTAGTAAACAACATTTGAATGAACCGAATAAAAGAACTGAGTTTAATATTGATTTTGGAGATAATTTTTTGCTCGTCTAACTTCCAGTTTTATATTTCTGGAACTTTAACAAAACAAGATGGTCAAGCATATCTTGGAACTGATAATGTTAGATTAATCGATAATTTTAATACCGTTTTTATTTTCTAAGATTGAAGTAAGAAAAACACAATAAATTGATAGAAGAAGTCGAAAACTGTGGCCAATTAAGCACAATTAAAGGAACTATTTCGTATTCAAAAAGTGATGTATTTTCAAACAGTTTTGAATCAACTTTTAAATTTGGACAATTTGAAGCGGTCGGTGATTTAGCACATTTCGGCTTAGGATTTTTTGAAAATGTTACTATTCCGATCTATAAAGGAGGATTTTATCTAAGTTTTATAAGAGCAGAAGACGATGATGTGATTCTGAAGACTGCAACTGGAAATGTTATGCCTGTTGATGGCAAAATTACAATTAACGAGTTTTTCATTAGAGTTCCGATGATTGATTACAAAACCACGAGTAAAATTCAGTTGATTGATGAAATTATAAAATCTCAAAACATTATGTTTAATTTTCTAGATTGGCAATGTATTGAGCAAAAAGGTATTTCCGGAACAACTTATTCGTTCGATATCACAAATATTTATAGAAATATCTTCAATCCCAAGTTCGTTATCATCGGTTTTCAAACAGATAGACAGAATAATCAAGAAAAAAATCCTTCAAAGTTTGATAGTTTGGATGTAAAAAATATCAGAGTAAAATTGAACGGTTCTTATTATCCAGATGAATTACAAAATTTAAACATTTCCGGTGGTCTTTTCAGAATCATGTATCAGATGTATCAAGATTTTAAGAAAGTTTACTACAAAAATATGGAAATGTATTACAAACCCCAAAGAATTTATAGCAAATAGACCCATTTATGTCATTGATACAACAAAGAGTTTTGACAAATATTTCTAGTTCAAAGAACGATATAATTATCAATATGGATTTTCAAAATGCTGTTACAAACGCGATTTGTTATGTTGTTGTGGTTTCTGAGAAATTTTTAGCCTATGATGTGATTAAGAACGATATTAGAGAAATTCAGTAGTTAATGATGTTCATATTGTTCTCTTTCATTCCTTCTAAAACTTCAAAAATATACTCTTTCGCCGATGAAAAATCTCGATTTCTTCCGGAATAATCTTTATAATCATAAACAAAATATCCTAAATAGTTGTACAATAGAATGAAATTATTTCTTTTTATCTCGGTAGTTGAAATATAAACATAAAACATTTGCGCTGAAAAATTTATATCTCGGCAGACTTAGTTCCATAGCTTCCATTTATTCTTTTGTAAAAATGGAAGAGTATAATGCCAACTGTTACAAGTGTTATAAATAGAGGAGAAATTATTGATAAAAGATTAGTTTGTAGAGATTGTAATTTAATTTTGTACGAAAGACCTAAGCCTAAGAAATTTCGAAATAAAATTAACATATTTGAATAATCTGCTTATGAAATTACAATACGGAGACAAGAAGCAAACAAAATTTGTTACAGAATTTAGAAAAAAGAACAAAAATTTTTACTTATCTCTTGGAACCATTGACAAAATTATTTTCCTTTTCAAAGAATACATTAGGTTTGTTGGTTTAAATACACACGTTTATTATGAAAAAGATATTACCTGTATTTTTTCATTTATCTGGGATGTTGAATTTGTCTACGATTTTAAGCCAGAAATCCTCGATGATTTTATAGTACATTTGGAGAAATTAAACGAGGAACCTCTTGAAAAGGAATGCGGTTTTACTCACATTCCTCCCCGACTTCTCGAGTCCTTGTTAGCAAATTTCATTATTTCCGTTTATAGATTTTTATTAAGATTTCTTCGGGATTTTTTCATTAAAACAGCTTAAGAAAATTAGAAGCCTACAATGAACAGTAAAACAGCTATAGATTCGGTTATTTAACATTTCGTGGGTTTCCTAGACTTGTTTATGGTTCAATGGACAGTATTTTACATTCGTGGTTTCCTGTTAGATTTCTTAGATTTGTTTATGGTTCAAAATGGACAGTATTTTTACATTGATTTTCTGACTGTCCCAAAAGTGCGCCAGAATCGGCATATTCATATCTACTTATATATATATATATATATATATATATATATATATATATATTTTGTGGGAAATCAGTTTAAATTATTATGTATTGTGTAATAACTATGAACATTAAATTTGTGCACAATCAGTGTCCTTAATGTCATTATTTTGTAATGTAATTACTTAATATTTGAATTTTATTGACGTGCCAATACGTATGAATGCACTGTTATTTAACTGGCTGAATATATTATTCTCCTCTATTGTATGAACTCTTTAAAAATAAAGATTAGGTTAGTAGAATATTTATAAAGTACTTAGCGTGATATAATGTTTTTTTAAATACCATCTCCCTTATCTCGCCAGTTATACTGTATGTATAAAGCCACTGCAATACCCACTGTACTGCGGGCGGTCGTTTGTGTTTTTATTCATTATATAGCGTACCACAACAAGGATCGCCCATTTTTGTCACGATTCACCAATTTTTCGTTGCTCGATGCCCCCCCCCCTGAACGCACCCCACCCCTTCTCACGACACATCCAGTCGGTGTGGGTCTGGTTAAAATTTTGTTCCTCGTTTGGAGGGTTTTGCGGTTAGTGAAATATTTCGGAGATAAAGTTTTATTCACAACATTTGTTTAAGATATAGTATATTTTATACGTGAAATGTTTCAACTCCATGCGCAATTAAACGTGTTGTATATTTCCAAATAATTGTATATTATTATTCTGTTTAAAATGGGTTTATATATATTTTCATACATATTTTGATTAGGATAACGTTTCGTGGTGGTGGATTTATAAAAGGTATTTTTTCTTAAATATGTTTATTGTTTTTGTTTCAGGTATGAATTTGATGGCGCCATCCGTATCATCTTCTGTAAGTTAACGCCAGGTATAAAAGAATATTCTTTTCTTAGTAGTTTTTTGGTAACCCGGAAATGCTAAAAACACAACACTTAATTAAGTAAGCATCGTAAATTTGTGCACTTATTAACGAAAATTCCTAATTCGAAAAAACGTTCAACATCCGTTAGTGTAAAAAAAACGTAGTCATAATTTTGACGGCAATGTTTAGTTTTGGTTAAGAATCTACTATATTATTATTTAAGGCTGTAATCAGCTGAACCTTTAAAAAATACTGCACCCGAACCTAGAATCGAACCCGGGTCTCCGCGTAGTAAACTTGAGGTTAACTAGCCAATTAGCACGGACTTTGAAGATTCAAAGTATTTAAAGGAAAAACATATGTATAATAATACGAGCGTAATTACAATAAAATAAATAAACTGGGTTCATAAAACTTATTCATAATTACGTATATTAATTTACTACATACTTAATTCATTAGTTACATATTTTATTAGTTCAGCCCAACTAGCTTTAATATTTATAGGAAAAAATAAATGGATATTTATAAAAATATTATCTTACCCGTTTTTTTAACAACCTTAATCATAAGGCATTATTAAGAAAATTATACGACACTGTAATGCAGTTTTTGAATTATTCATGTTCATCATTATGGAATTACATTGATAAATCCACGGAATGATTTGTGAACAAATCCAATTGTCAATGTTTTCAGAGTCAAGTGGACAGAAGTTATTCACTCGAAGTGTTCTTGGTTTTAACAAACAACGTGATTTTGAAGATATTGAAATATGGATGTATTATAACGTGGACTGGGTCCTTCACGCTGAGTCCTGGGAAGGGGGTAAATTTGGTAACACTGAAATGTTACTAATTAATTCTCGTGGGATTTACTTCAGTATTTCGAAAATTGTTCGAGATCAATTGAAGCTTTGCTCTAAAGTTAATAAATAACGGAGATGTGAATTTTCAAGTTTCAATGGCCCGCCATATCGAAATGAAATGGCGTTCTAAGCTAGCCAACGAACTTAACCAAGATATTTATACAATCAATTATTGCAACTTTTTTGACTTTTGAAACCACGTTTTGGGAAACGACAACTGTCCCCAGAAAGCCCAAACAAAGTTTAAGAGAAACATATATAAGACAGTTGCAATTTATAATGGGCTGTTTTTTATACAAAATCTACCAAAAAATACTTGATAGGCTAAAATGTCTTTTTCGTGATTTTTAGTTTAGCCTGTACGGAACTTAAACGTGGGCGCGTGAAATTAATCGTGATTTCTAGCGACAAAAAGGTAGATTTCTCAATCGAAACTCGATCCCGCGTTCCTTCGTTGAGCGAAGTGACATAAACATTTTTCTGACCAGTAGCCGTTTCTCGGTTCTGTTCTTTTTTCATGAAGTACCAATTTGCGCAATTACACGAAGAACGCCGGAACCGGAACGGGTGGTGGTGCGGTTGTCCCGCCTGAGGCCTCTAACGAGGAGGCCATAAGTCAGCTGGTGTAATAGGGCGGTATTTCTTCCATCGTCTTGGGTTTGGCTGCGATCGCGTTTGGCCCTAAACAGCCGCCGATATTTCACCCCTCCGTCTTAATGGGAGGATACGGTTTGCGCTTATTCGTTCTTTATTTCTGTTCTCCCAACCGCACGGTTTGTAGGTGGTTTTGATTTGATTTAGTTCTCTGTTATTGTTTCCCTAAAGCATATCTTAAACACGATGTATAAATTTGCTTCTTTAAAAATTACTCTAAGTAATAAAACGTTTAGTATAGTTTTAACTTTTTGCAACAGATTATTGTATTTGGGAAATAACTACAGAAATATATATATTAGGATATCAAAAGTAAAACTATATCATAGTTACACACGAGAAAGGTTTGTGAATTTCTATAAACATTATGCGATTATGTAGGAAAATATTGTTTCAGGACAGAAACATGTTTAATCATGCAAGATTTGTTGAATCTACCAGAAAAATATTGAATTCATGGGGCGTACATAAGAGAGGGCTTGAGCCCCCACGAAATTTTCAAATAAAATCATTAAAATTGCTAGTTGTTGGTTTTATGGTACTTTCATGATGTTCATGAGGTTCTTAAACCTCAACAATTCCCGGGGAAACATTTCCGAGTTCCTGTTTATTTGTTTATTTATTAAAAAAAAATATTCATATTCATATATATATATATATATATATATATATATATATATATATATATATATATTTTTATTCTGTGTTATTATTGTGTACGTGAAAAAAGTTGTTAATACAAACGAAATATTGTACAAGATAATTGTAGTTTTCTTTTGAACTGCTTAAGAGACTATTTAAGCCAATAGGCAACACACTTCAAGATGTTAAGGATTTAACAAACCTACTGGTAACGAACAATCTATATATATATATATATATACTTTCCTTCTAAACTACGCTGTATGTCAGCCCCCCCCCGATATAATTTCTTATATACGCCTCTGATTGAATTCCTTAAATACCCTAAAGAACGTAACAAAACCGTCAAGCAGTGGTTATACGACATAACATCTTCCCCTCATGGACCCTCCTCCCACATTGTGGGCCCAAAATATAATCGAAGATGAAGAGGTATGAAAAAACTTTACTGCA
Source organism: Homalodisca vitripennis (assembly GCF_021130785.1). NCBI lineage: Eukaryota > Metazoa > Arthropoda > Insecta > Hemiptera > Cicadellidae > Homalodisca > Homalodisca vitripennis. The sequence continues at coordinate 42,398 of NW_025780670.1, forward strand.
CGCAATAGCAATCATTTATCAGTTAACCGGATAATTTGTATTTGACAATCATAAAGTTTTGTTGTTATTTTTCCGTATATTTGTGCAAGAGCAACGTCTCCGCTTGGAAAATTCCGAACTTCGACTAGCATAATGATATTACTACATTTTTATATTCTAAAAGATTATGTCCATATTGTCTCCAATATAACTTCTCCATTAGACACTGAAAACTCGTAATGGCACTTTGCAACATACCTGTCATAAAATGTATTTATGTAAAATGTTTTAAGGATGTTTATCGAGAAAGGAAAGTTATATAGCCGGAAATAGTTTTAATGGAACATTGACGGCAAAGCTTCACTGTAGACGTGGGTGATGCAGGAAAACAGGATTAGAGACGGACGTCTACTAGATGGGGTAGCGGAATGGGGAGCGACTGGGTTAGTTGTGGGGAGCGACTGGGTTAGTTGGGTCACTCAGTGCAGGCGACGCGCCAGTCGATAATGTGCCAACTTGACATCCGCAAACTTTGTCGGCCACTTTATAACCTGCTTGTCCAACTAGCGAAATAGATAAATAGTTTTTTCGCTATTCGTGCATCAGTGTTATTCAAAACTATACCGTACAAAACAAAAGATAATTTTTCAGTTCTTCCGGATTCGCAAGTTAATTATTTATTTTTCTTAGTTAGACAAAAGTTAATCACTAGAATTAAGCACGCTTTCGACTATTTTAATGGTAACTGTTACTATAATATTTCACGGGGTAAAATTTAATTTGTTACCAATAACATCAAGGAAAAAAATCGGTCGATGTAATAACTGTTGTTGAAAGTAATCCGATAACGGTGAGTACAGATTGGTTTTCAACGAAAAGAATCCACGATATAGTGCGCATGCGTGGTAGCAAGAAACGGAAGTGCGCATGCGCGGTCAGCCAGAAGCTTCGTCTGCCGCCACAACCACTGCAAATGTCTCAGAAAGAGCACATTTCCTCCACAATTTACTGCTCCACAAACATTGACTAGTTAATAACATTAAATTACATTTAACCGATATTGAAACTTCTTAACCTATCAACAAACAATTATTAAAATCTTTGCATATATCAAATCAAGATCCATAATTTCCTGTTCCCAGACAATTGTACAAGCGTGCCATAAATATAATAGTATTGTCAGTAGATGGTGGAATGTTAGTGTACTTTTGTTGTGGAGCATTACTACGTAATAAAAACTTCAACAGAAGGGTTAAAAATAATTGTTTAGAGGATAAGAAAGGGAGGGCCTGACCTTGCGTAGTGGTTAGCCAATACCAAAACTGGCTGAAACTCAATATTCAATAAGTTCAGTAGGCTACATGCAGTCGTCCCTCCACCCTCCCTGACGCTTTAGTTGCTCTTCCCACCCATCGGAGTTTTTCAAGTACATTATTTTATTAGCACTTAACATCCATATTGAGGAAATAATGGTTCAACCTGGTAGAGAAAATGTCCCTAAGAAAGAAGTTGATCGTCAGCGTCCTAGTTTTGGTGGAGGTCGAAAGGGGAGAGTACTAAAAGGATTAAAAATACTCGTCGGTAACATTTTTCTCATATTATATTTTTCACGACTTATACTTTAAAGCCAACCTTCAGACACGAAAATAAGTGTTAAATCACAGTCCGCTAACCATATGCAGACCGATATTTGGTTAAAAGTGGCGGTTTTCCAAACTCTTTGTCTAGTTATTTGGTGGTGATATGATATTTATTTGAGTCAGACGATCGGCTTCTGTTGTGTCAAGCTACAATAAATATAATTTGAGAAAAACTTATAGTTTTGTATTTTTATAACATTTTACACTCTCCCTTTCAACCTACACCAAAACTAGCACCGCTGTTGATAAATTTATTCTTCGGAAGAAATTACTCTACCTATGTAAAATAATTTTTATCTTTACGATCAAAATTGACTGTTTTTTGGTGCGCGATCGTGTGGTAGACTAACTAGTTCGGAATACGATGAAGCACAATTTTGCTCGTAATACTCAGCTTTATGCAAAGGTCGCTAAAAAATCACTTCGCGGACCAACTCAATAAACAAAACCGCTGGAATGTATGCACTGTGATAAAAAAAAAACAAGTTATGTGTCTGTGCATTGCTCCCGGCTCCTAGAGTATACAAACAGTACTATCGCGGACTGATCGAGGACTGACATGGGACTTTCACATTGACAGCATCTGCTCCAAGGTTGCTTCTGGCATTTTTGTTTTGCGTAACCTGTTGCAAAATTCTGTTCTATTGATGTATTAAAAACTGCCTACTTTGGGCCTGATACATCCATATTTGTCTTACGGTTTGAGATTGTGGGGCAGCTGTTCTAAATACAAATTCGAAAGAGTATTTAGAGCTCAAAAGAAAGCTATCAGAATTATTTACAAATTGAATTTCAGAGAGTCGTGCAAAGATGCCTTCAGAGAGCTTGGATTGTTAACTTTACCCTGTCTCTATATTCTCGACGTCGTTCTATACTGTCGACTTAAATGCGAGTTGATCCAAGGCAGTGACGTCCACCAATACGAGACAAGAGGCAGGGACAACTTTCGGATTGTTCTACATAGAACGAGTGCATTTGAACACTTGCCGTCCCAAGTTGGTGTGAAACTGATAAACAAGCTGCCTGAGGAATAAAACATCTCATTGATTCTAAACTATTCAAATCTCGATTAAAACACCTCCTGGTGTCAAAGGCGTTTCACTCCGTTGGACGAGTTCATGTTGAGTTGCTGGGATGAAAATTATTGAAAAACTATTGAAAACAAGAATAAAAATAAACCCCCACTTCTGTGTATACAATTAAATAGCAATAACTGCAATGGAACTGTATCTTATTATGAATGTACTTGACGCATGCATGCAATGTAATAATTGTTTGACCGCAATAAAGATTATTATTATTATCGCTACAGTGTCCAAGCAACTCATATAGGACCACAAG
>NW_025780671.1:0-47106 GCF_021130785.1 Homalodisca vitripennis
CTAACGGATGAAATTTCTTTTAAAAGTCGTTAATTCAGTGGTTTATATCAGCAAACCGAGTTATATAAGACAGTCCGACTTCTAACAGAAGAAAGCAATTAATTATAGAACCATAACTAACTGTCATAAACACGCAGAGTTTGTTTTATGTATAAGAGTAAGTTACAGGTCACAGGTCGGATATTAGCTTCAGAGCGTTTACTTAGAATAACGAGTATAGACCGTACACGAGCAGTTACCGTCTATCCCATATAAATAAAAAAAACTGCACCGTCAGTCAGCCTCTCTTACCACTCAACTTAGGTATGGTTTTTAATTAATATCTATAACGAAAGAAACTATGAGATTAAAACAAGACGTCCCCACGTAAGTGTATAGAAAATAGAATAAAATGTTGATTTTTGGTTGGAAATGTTTTGAAAATGTTAAGAGATAAGAATCAAATTTTGTTTTGAGATTTCAAGATTTTTTAAATTTTTAAGAATAATGAATCTGCCTCGCCATGTTGAGCAATGATCGCTACGCAGATACCAGAGTCAAAACGCAAAAATGTAGTATATCTTATAAAAAGACAATAAAATAAGAAGTAATAATGTTTTGAATAAAATAAAATATAAGGAAAAACTAATTTTATAGCATAATATTGCAATGTTCCGAAAATAATGGAGCGGGTAGCGCGGCGTGCAATGTTTAAATAACACCAACTCTGGAGGCACTACGGTTTCTTAGGTTTGGGCCCCCCCCCCAAAATTTTGTAGCCCCGGACTTCTTCAGTGGAGAAGGGTGTGGGTTATGTTCACGTAGATTTATGATTTGTAACTAAACCAAAAATTATCAAGAGCCATTAAATCTTTCCCTAAAACACAATGTTTTTGTTACAAATTTGAGCTCTATTGATGATTTAGTTTGTTATTTTTCAAAGTTACCGAAGTGATATCTAATAACACAGCCAGTATTACAAACGACGAAAAGATAAAAATAATCTTCATATTTAGATTAACGTTTTTATAACATATTAAGCAACAAATGTACCCTCACACTTAATGGTATAGTGCTATATTCGGCTAAGCAGACCAGGTAATGGTAATTCTTGAAGCATATCTTGCTGATCACAACCAAGGACCCTCCTTCTCCTCCTGTAGCTCGTAAAACTGTTTTCGAGGAGATCGTTACCTAAAATACATATATCATCAATTATATGATCACAGACACATTGATAACCTGATATGTTAAAACAGTATACGTAAATAACTGTTGTGTTTTATACACAAACAAGAACCGGAGAGGTAGGAAAGAGCGAAATAATGGTTAAATACAATACTATTATGATTGATAATATACTAAATTCAACAATATACTTTGAAACATTTTTACAGCAAAGCTCAAACATTAATGGCAGTTTAACCTAGGGCCGGCAATTTTGAATGGCAGTCTTTCTTCTTCACGCCTGGTACACGTTCGCGTACCAATATTTACTTTTGATACTCAATATAAATGTTACATGATACTCAATAACAAATAAACTTTTATGCTTCCGAATATAATAATAACATTAAATATATGTCATTGTTTAACTAAAATTCTTGGAAATTAATAAAAGTGTTTTTTTATTATTCTCTATTGGATTGCAAAATTATAAAGTAACTGGATTTTTGCGGACCACTGTATTCCTCCCCTTTATTAGGTTTCCCCCCATCCTCAAATTTTAAACCCGCGACCTATTGTTTGGACAACTTCATAGCTTTTAAAATTGGTAGTCTTAACCGAAACAGATAAATATATGACGTTAGTCCTCTTTAAAACTGGGATTTTCGTACGTTTTTATGAATTTTTAACTTGCTTGTTATATGATCTAGGTGAAGGTCGTATTTTTTTTTTTTCGTTAAATATAAAATGACTGTACTACAAAAAATGTTTTCTAATTATTTTACCTTTGGATTTACTAAACAGTCCGTGTTAGTAAAAATCTTTTTAAATGTGTCAACAGTACATTTATAAATCCTCTTATACCACAGGGAAAATTCCCAAATTTAATGATAAGTAAAAGTTTGCAGAGTGTAGAATAATAAAATAGGTGGATCGCCTATAAATAAATGTGTTTCTCAATGCGTATAACTGTACAAGCAAATTATTAAGGGCCAATATTACTGTATTCAACAAAGTACCAAGGCTAAAATCTCTCTTCTAAACAGAAATTGAATTATTAAAATACAGAGATATTCGAAAAATAAAACTTAAAGTTTGATCGCTGTATATTCGGAAATGTGGTGGGAATGTTTGAAAAATTGTTTTAATACATTACTCTTATGTCTCTAGAAAAAACAAAGAAATATTCCCAATATTAAGCTTGCAACAACAGATTCATATATTTTCTAAACCAACGAATGGAAGGCTTCATTAAAAAAAATTACCGATATCTTATAAAGAATAACTATCTTTTTCGTTTCTTTTAATGAATTTATATTCAAAACTGATTAATCATTACATTAATCTAAAAAAAATATAGATACTAATAGTTTAATAATCACATAATATTAGGTAGAAAAATTTGGCAACTAGCCTGTTTTTTTTTTTTTTTTTTTTCTTTTTTTTTTAGAGCTAAAATAAAATGCTAGAAATACATAAGTAAAAAAGATAATTTAGATGACGACAACAACTAGTATAAAATAAAGTAAAATGGTACACCAGATTTGGTATTTTATTTACGCAATAACAGAAATATTGCACCGAACGTTTTTAAGTAATATTTATCGTATGAATGTTATTCTAACAGTTTTTTTATAGTTTGAAGTAACAGATAATGGAAGAGTTTTAAAAAACGCCAGAGATTGTGGTAATTAAAGAAAACTGGATTTCGTGCATATTTCAGATCACCATTTATTTATAGTTATCAACTAATAGAAGTGACTTTCAAAAATATGTCAAGTGTTTTAGAAGTAACAAACAAAGACCCATATTCATAATCAATATTTTAAATTTTAAATTTAATAGTCAGATTTAATTTCGGACATTCAACTGATACCAATATAAAGCAAAAAAATTACATATATAAAATAAATTCTTACAGATTTAAAAACCTATTTGTAACACCGTCCTTCAAATAATATTTATGAGCAGCAATAGTTCCATAAACTTTTTCCTTTGTTCTAAAAATGCCATCTGTCTCACTATATACAAATACTTAAGCAGTTCATGTTGTAATTTAAAAATACTAAATATATAAAAAAAAAAACAAATTAATCCCTATTATAAAGATAACAGGAAATAAAGCCCTATTTACCCACCTCTTTTCATTTGACATGTGTCACTGTAAATAATATTAAATTCTAATTATATAGTATAATTGCTCTAAACTATTTAGTAAATTAGTGCATAAACTATTATTCCCAATATTTTCTAGAGTGCTGCCTATGAATAGAAAACAAAAAGGACCAGAGCCTTACCTTTTTTATAAAAACTGGCATGAAAATGGGCAGGAAAATTATGTGCACGGTGATAAGTAAAGAATGTTATTTTTTTTTTCCAGTAACAGCTCAAAACTACTAGGAACCGCACAGGTCACTGGTAAAGTGGGCAACTGAGAAGATTCCGTGTTCTACAAACAATGAATGGTGCCTGGTGAGGGGGGGGCTTAATAAGGAGAGGGATTTATAGTCAAAACAGCTTACCACAGAAACGATTCTGCGCAAGTTGTGTTCCCAAAACAACATCAGAGGTACAAAAAAATTTGGGAAAATGCCCAGTAGCCACCCTTCATGAATAATCGTGGAATATTTGGGTAGCTTTAATATACAGCTGGCCTCTATTTTAAAGTAAAATAAAATGGTTAATTAGTATCAATAAATTTTCCTTTGTATCCAGGACAGATTTATGAAATTAGCAGTGTGACATGAAATAAAAATTAATAATAAGTGTAGTACTAAAACACGTACTGTCTTCCAAGTAACTAACTAGAAACGAAACTGTATCTTGGATATCCTCATGGCGTATATTTGCAGGAAATTTGGCGTGCGAAACCGCGGGTAAAATAAAACTGATGAGAAAATGCTGAGAGCAACAATAAACAAAACAGCTGGGGGGCGATTTTTTCCGTAAAGTCTCGATTTTAAATCCTGGTGCGACCATTTTATGGTACTTTATTGTTTTCGCCCCGTACAGTAGAACATCCCAGCAAGATTAACTAAGACAATTTTCCCACGGTCCTAGTTGTGAAATAATTAATTACTTTTTTCCTGTGAATTTCCATATATCCCAAGTTAAAAGTAACTTGTTTTAAAAAACCCACTATTTTTATTGAATTTTCTTTTGAAATTTGTAATATTGGTATAAAAACGTTACTTTTTTATGTATATTTTTAAAATAAAATTATGTGTATAAATGTTTCAACAGGTAATATTGCGAGCCCATATTATAACTAATTGATCTGTGAGGTTGTCGAGAATATTAGAGAGAAACTTCAGACTCCGTTGGTACGATAAGTGCTATTTAAATAACCACGGAAACACCCAATGTTTATTAAGATGCTACAAGACAAATTTACCTTGTCCTGAAAAGTCCCTGAAGAGTCCTTAATATATGGTGAGGCCTCCAACGGGTGGTGATCTTACTTATCTAACCAGAAACCTTACCGTGGGAAGAGAACGCTGCTTCCTTGCCCGGTAGTGGACAACAAAAGATTTGTTGCACATATATTTAGTCTAGCACTGGAGGGGTGAGGTCATTGCAATCCCTCCCCCTTCAAGGCGACACCCTGTCATATAAATATTGAAGAGTGTGACATGTTAAAATTTACGAAAACACTCCACTTGCTCCTTGCGATTCTTTCCCTTGCTTTCCTGTTATCTCAGTCCGCTCGTTTATTGAGTTACCGTAGTGAAGTTGTACCCACTCTCGTTAATAAGAAAAAGGGGAAAATTAATTTAAGAAATGGGTGGCTTTAAATTCAATGCGCGACAGTATATACCATAACAGGCAATTGGTATTTGTACTTACAAAGACTCAAGGCAACTATATAGGTGTCCATCCTTCGCTGTGAGCCGTTCCGTCAAAGTCCGGGTTACCGTGGAAGAAAGACAGTATGCCCTCGGGAATCCGGAAGCCAAACTGACGTACAAATTTTCACAATAAAATGTTGATTAATTTTTACACATTGTCCTCCTTCTTTTTGTTAAGTAACTTACAAACCGAGGAATACGCAATTCATTTTCCCTCTACACCCTGTTCATTACATAACTTTTTCCAATAGGATTTTGTGATGATATGTTGTTACAACAATTCCTTTTTTAAGGTCTAAGAAAATTCCACTAATTGTTTTACCGGAATTTAAGGCCTCGATACACTAATTCCATGAAACATTGGTCATGCTACCTGCTGTACAATCAACCCAGTCAGCGTACTGAAAACAAAATTGATCTGTTCAACTAAAATATTTACAAATGTTCTTCTCGAGAAATGTAACAACTAGTTTTCTTTTACATTAAATTTTTCAATGATATTTTTCTGCTGAGAGAAAATGTTGAGAGCAGCATGTAGCAAAGCGCAGTTTGAAAAAAGAAATTCACACATAATACAGAATGGTTTATTGGAAATACCTAACTCTTATGAAGAAAAAAATTATCAGGAAGTAATCGTTAAAAGTACAGATAAATGATTCTTACCAAAACCGGTACTACCCTGACTGTCCAAAAACATGTTAAGTTTTTTAAATTATGAAAGTCAATCGCGTCAATAGGAAACACATGTGGTGTTCTAGTCTACATTGGATAACTAGAGTTATTTTTCGCCAGAAAAAACAAGTAATGGTTTAATTAGTTGGTGAAAAATGTATAGTTTTAAAGTTTTTAACTAAAAATTGTTATAAAACAGTTATAATAAACCTATTTGAAGTTAAATGTTTATAAAAGCTGAACGTAGATTATGAATATCAGATAGACGTTTCAACAAGATATACATTACAAAAAAAATATGGTTGTTCAAATAAGGGGATTTTAAAATAAATTCACAATGGGCCTTTACACTCTAGCTTAGTTTTTTGTTTCTAGACGTAACAGAATTGTGAAGATGTTTAAAACTACCAATGTAATAAGTTCGCACTCCTACCTTTTTTCTTGATTAGGGCTACATGAGGCTGTCCTTCGCCCTAAAGGAAAGTGCATATTTTAAAAAATCAGGTGGACTGTGTAATTTTTGTTGTTATAGTCTTAATTGGTTTTGCATATTTCAAATGGACAAATAAACGACCCTTCCTCGATTTATTTATTTTATGTAGAGTTTGTTATAAAACGTTTCTACATTCCAAGACTATGTGAACCTATAAAGACGCAGGAGGTTCAATTTTGATACGAAAAAATACCCCCGGTAAATTTTATCAGTCTTTGGAGGAATCTCCAGCAATGTGTGGATAGAAATGAACTTGAAATGAATATGATATCACAGAAGGCTGTGTACGCGCGTGCACTTCACAGATAATAATGTAGTAAGTTTTCAATCGATCCCGCTTCCAGATACGATAATTTCAATTGTCTATAGTGACATACCTACTAGCGTTTTGGCTATTGGTATTCTATGAAATTCAATTTGTCCATATTGATAGAGCATTAAAAATACGGAAAAAGTCAGGATTAGATGTTGCGTATATACGGGAATATTTAGAATCAATATACCATTGGTTGACACACAACCTAGAAGCCATTAAAACTCATCCGATTATTAGAGGCAAATTATACAGATTCCTACATATGTTCTTAAAATTATCAACTGAAATATTAGCCAAACCTTCTTCCTTACGACGAATTTATTTGGTGGCAGGGGCATCAAAGTTAGTAGTTATTCATGCCAACATATTCAAGGTAAACAACTTACAGTTATAAACAGACTTCCTCCAATCAAATAGATTTTTGTTTATTACATTTTTATTGTATTTTGGAAGAGTAGACAAATTACGTGTTTTATTTACTGATACACGGACCAAATTATATCAGTCAACCAAGCCAGGTTTCATTGATGCCGATGTTTAGATGAACATATGATTTAATGGGCGCATTTTTTTCGCAATCAACCCTATGCAGCTTAAATGTTTGTGACAACTATTAGTTAGATCTTCAATTTACATATTAGCCAACCCAAAACACCCTGTACAATACATACAGGAAGGGGTGTGTGTGTGTGTGTGTGTGTGTTGTGTGTGTGTGTGTGTGTGTGTGTGTGTGTGTGTGTGTGTGTGTGTGTTGGTGTGGTGTGTACACTGGTGTTTAATTAAAAAAACCCGTTACATCAAATGGTAGTTAAAATGACTTTTTTGATATTTTTTTTGAATAAAAAAACCCTTTTTTCAAATGGAGAGTAACGGGGGATGATAACTTAAAATTTTTCTAATTGCAAACGCCTATATCTTGTGACACATGATTTTAATGGTCTATTTAGTAGAAACACAAATGAGACATGAATAAACCATCTCTAAACGACGTTCCTAGCTAAAGTTTAATGGGCAAATAACTCTTTCACATTTTAGGTTTTCTTTCAACTTCCATCTCTTTATCTTTTCAGTTTGAGTTTGGAATCAGTTAGTCGTCTTAAAATTTGCCCTAAAAAATCATTTAAAAATCAAGTTTTTTTAAATCGTCTTTTTTTTCCAAACCAAAGAACCAGAATATTCAATTTGGTACCGACATTGTTAATTCAAATACAAACTTTCGACACCAAAACAACACAACAGTTACAAAAATATTGAGCTATCGCAAAGCACTGGCCCAACGTAGCTTTAAACAGCTGTTTTGTCACATTTCACATCTTTACAACAACTTAAGGTTCTCGGATTTATATCTCTTATTAACAAACGAACCACTACGGTCCAACTTAGACCTATTTATTGTAAGGTGTTGTTTTTTATTTCTTCTATCAGCCCTGGAATTTTCCAGAGTTTGATGTAGAGGGTACACTGTTTTGATGATGAGATCGTTATGGAGATCATATACAGTGAGATTGTAAACGCTAATTACGATGATGATGAGTTTTATCCTAGACATACAATTCCTATTAAGCAAAGTGTTGTAGTGGCACGAGGATAGTACAACCGCTTCAATGAGACGACCATGGTTTTTAAAAAAAGTTGGCCAAGGTCAGATAAGCTCCACCACACTATTAATTTCATAAAGAAAAAAGATTTAGATGTAAATGCAATATTCCTTTAGAAAATCCCCATTCTAATCTTTGAGAACAAGCTGCTTTGCAGAAATCAATATCTTGCCCATCAACTCAATAAAAAAAAAATATCCTCGGACCCGGAGAGATAAAAAACAAACCTTTTAAGTTCACCTTAGTACAAGAGCTTTGTGAAAATGGACTCTATTGAATCGATTGAGTTGCTCGAGGCGGTTTTTGTGAACATATATGAATGAGCTAAACTAGACAACGGAACCGGAACTACTAAACAGAATAATGTTTAGGTGATGAGGCCAAACATTTATGAGCAGTTCCGTAAGTAACCGTAAATTAGGCATAAACTGTAGGTATCTGGTCCAACGTAAAATCCACATTGGTATAATTGAAGCCTTATACATAATATCCTGTTAAAAAGGTTTTATTATTTATGGGCAGGATTAATTAACAACGACGTTAGTTGAAACCGTTTCATAAGTTGACGGAAATGGTAAACACTGAACCATATTTAGAAATAGGCCCTACCTTGTCAATACAGAACTATGCCCTGCACTTCAAACACATGTTTGGGACGGAGAGACCCGACAACAATTTGGTTACAACAAGATAGTGCACCTTCCACATTGATTGGGGCCGGAATGTATGCGACCATATTGGACAAATTACTCTTCCAAGGAAGGTGGATTTATGAGAGCGAAATTTGGAATCTCATTTTCAAAACGGTTTAGAACACTAAATGTATATTTAACTATATATAAACAATATACAGTTTTAACGAGTTTTTGAGGAAATAGTTATAAAAAACGCTGACTTGTTTTTGGAAAATAAATAGATTAATTTTTTTTATTCTTTGTCTAGCTCGGTATTAATTAATCTGTGGAAAACAATTACTGAACGTATTTTTTTTAAATAATAAAAAGTATTCATTCATTATGATTTAATTTATTTTGAAAAGATATTTGGTAAACCAACTAAACAACCTAGATTGGAGGGGAGGTCTTGTCCCTGTTCCCCTACTTATAATCTATCTTGATATTAAGGAACCATGACCAATTTAAGAAGATCATAGAACATGATCACAACACAGTAGCCAACATTACTGAAAATATAATAGCAAAGGGAGGACACGTGATACCGTGTAGGCAGTTTAAAGCAAGTAAATTATTAAGGTATAGCAGTTATATAAAATGGCATTAAATGTGCTTAAGAAACATGGTCCTCTTTTCTTCTTTAATTTATATTTCTAAATTCTTAATTTTCATTCCTCTTAATAAAAACGATATTTCAGATTAACAAATTGGCCAATTAATATATACATCAATATTGCCAAAAACTAGCACAATTGTAAAATATAATAACAGGACATTTATAAACCTCATTCGCCTTATTTAGAATGTCCATTAATCCATAATATTTAGTCAAATTTTAGTTATGAAATAACGCCTCTAAAAGTATTTCGGAGTAACCTCTCTTTCAAATTAAGTTTTCAACTACGTGAAAATAAATACACATTACATTTTGAATGTTAATTCTAACGTCTTGGTTATTAAGTCCTATAAACCTATGTTAATTTTATTTAGGTAACATTTTTAATTAAGCAAGTTTTTTACAACTGTAGGAACAGATCTTTAAGTTTTGTAACTTTTAAAATTTCAAATTAAAGCACAGCAATCTTTTAATTAAATGCATAGTACCGTAGATTTTACTGTGAACATACATTCCATTACAAGCATGTCTTGGATTAATCAGGCATTTAATTATTTAGGAAAATAAATATAAATCGAGTAAAAATACAACGACAACAATATAAATCGACAACATTAAAATGGGCTTTATATGTGTATGATTGTCCGTTTCAATTACCTGAGACCTAGGCCATTGTGCGCTGATGTATGGCCGGCCCTTCTCTTTCCCAAAGAACGTTCATTTCTAGACTCAGGCGCAGTCATCGCAAGGGAAGAAGCCTTTTGATAAGTAATGTAAGGTCATCTTTGTTGTTTTAATACAGATTTTGACATTTTAACAATCTATTAATTTACAACCATTTATTTTCTGTACAGCTTAATGTATAAACCACTCAAGACTTATCGAATCAAATTAGTTTAATGAAGGTAACATCAGTTTTTTGTGGTAAACAAATTAAAAAAAAACAGACTTATGTTATTAAAAATAAATATTATTTTTAACCTATAATCCATGATGACGTATAAAAAAAACACTAAGCAAGCACTTAGGTTTTAATTTATATAATGAATACAGCAATCAAAAAATTAAAGAACTTTTGACGAACACCAGAAACACAGAAAATGCAGTTGTAAATTCGTGAAAGTTGTCGGTTAGTAATGTCATCTCTTATGATACTGCCACATGCTTTGTTTCCAATAATAACGGCAATAGACACTTGTTTCACACCTAGGCAGCAGTGCTCTGGGTCAAACGTGGTCCTAAGTCTCAAAGTAATCCATCGCGTCGTTCCCGTTCTCTCACTGAGCTTGTTATGAATCTAAGTATAAATTATTTAATTTGTTCGTGCTGCTTTGTCATTTCTCTTCTCAATCTAATGTCACTCTTGCCATAGAATTCTTCCTTTATATAGGTAAGTAAAGCCATCCCATCCGGAAATCTCTCCCCTTTTCATCCTTATACTACTGAACATAATGTTTATTCCTTGTTAAGGTACTTTAATAGCTGAGAAATTACCTACCCCAAAAATAGAAAGTTGCTGTTATACAAGATAGATAGTTTTGATTAAAAGGCAACATCATATAAGTAGTTTATTTTAACAATAAATATAACGAGATTTTATGTAACAATCAATAATAAAAGAATCCATATTTAAACATATCTACAAGTAATTAGGTAATAGATTTTGTACATAATAAGATTGGAGTCTACAAACATAATAATTTTTGTTGTGTGGCCTTTGTTTCTGGTTCCTGTTTCTGCGTACCACTTTAATGTTTATGAAGTAACAATAATAAACAAACATCATAAGAGTTTGTAAAAAGGAGAAATTGACATAAAAAATGTGACAAATTGAAAAGGCAACTGGCGGAGCCATATAAATAACAGTATAAACAAATCATAATAAATAGCAAACAATCAATGTAAGAACAGACAAAATTGGAAGTACATTAATGAATGTAAATAGGCTGAAACGATTTAGTGAAATGAAATATAATTAGTCTATTTGCACATCAGGTTTAGGAAATAATTCGATTTGTGTCTATTCCCTAACACTGTCCTGTCCCTTTTGTTTCGCAGGATATAGCTTGAGGAACGAACTTAAACGTATAAAAACTTAAGTATAGTCGAAGCTTCATTTATATATAAGCATACATTGATTTTTGATTAATGGTGGCAATGTCATACCAAGGAATGTGGCTGAGCGTTAAGCGAAAATTTGAATATAATTACATAGGTCCTATTGGAATCAGCGGGCAGGAAATATTTGTGATTTTGTGTCATATACCCTACCCCCTTGGGGGGGGGGGGGGGATGGGGGGTCTGTTCCTTGTTTCGCAGGAATAGCTTGAAGAACGAACCTAAACGTAATAAACTTATATAGTGGTAGAGCTTTCATTTTATATAATAAGTCAAGCATATGATTATTTGATATATGGTGCATGTCATACCAAGGAAATGGTGGCCTGAAGCGTTAGCGAATGAATATACATTACATAGATCTATTTGCAATCAGAGGCAGGAAATAGTTTTATTTGGTGTCTAATTCCCTGACCTGTCTGTCTGTTCGAAGGATAGCTTGAGAACGAACTAACGTATAAAACTTATATAGTGAAGCTTCATTTGTATATTAGGGCAGCATTGGATTTTGATAATGGTGCAAATTGTCATAACCAAGGAATGTGGCTGAGGCGTTAGCGGAATGAATATAATTACATAGTCTATTGCATCCAGGGGCAGGAAGATATTTTATTTTGTGTCTATCCCCTACCTTGTCTGTCTTGTTCGCAAGGATAGCGTTGAAGAACGAACTAAACGTAGTAAACTTAATATAGTGAAGCTATCAATTTTAATATAAGCAGCAATTTGGGAATTTTTTTTTTTGGGATAATGGTGCAATGTCTCCATACCAAAGGAAGTGTTGGCTGGAGCGTTAGCGAAATGAATATAATTACATAGTCTATTGCATCAGGGCAGGAAATATTTTATTTGTGTCATATCCCTACCGTTGTCTGTTCTGTTCAGCAGGATAGCTTGAGAACGAACTAACGTAATAAACTTATATAGTGAGAAGCTTCATTTATATTTAATAAAGCAGCTATTGATTTGTGATAATGGTATACATGTTCCATAAACCAAGGAATTTGGCTGAGCGTTTAGCGAATTGAATATAAGTTACATAGTCTACTTAGCCATCAAGGAGGCAGGAAATATTTTATTTGTGTCTATCCCTACCTGCTACCTGTCCTGGTTCGCAGGATAGCTTGAGAACGGAACCTAACGTATAAACTATATATAGTGAAGCTTCATTTTTTATATAAGCAACATTGATTTTGATAAATGGTACATTGTCATACCAAGGGAATTTTGGCTGAACGCGTTGAGCCAATGCAAACACTTTTTACACGAATGGCTACGAAAGAGAATTGGGCGGTAAGATTTTATCATTTTTTAAACATACCTTGGGGAAAACAGGGAAAAAACAATCATATTGGACATTTCCATCTATGTGGACACGCAGTAACAAGTTTAGCCCTAATGAGAATATGCAGTATTCTTGGGATTTTTGCATGCAACCTAAGACTCGAGGCCAGCTCCATAGTCTTTGCACTGTAATAAAACATTAAACTTTCGGTAGACATTAAAAATTTCCAAATTCTGTGAATATTAAAGACATATAGCAAATGTTGTTCCAATATCTTTTGAAAAAATTCTGAAATCCCGGATATCCCTTAAAATCAATATTTATCCTGGGAGGAACTACATCACTACAACAGCCATGATGACAAAAATCACAACATTGTTGTACATATAATGAGAAAGTATTACTATAAGTTTTGGAGATTTATTTAGGGGGAGGAACAGTAAACAGGCAATACCTTAATATATAGTTAATAAACAGTCTAATTTTTTTTTTTTGTGATTCTAATTTAATGCAACTGCTTGAGTATATCCATAGTACATGTTTATGAACACTTCCTTACACATTTAAATGTTTACGGGGCAAAACAAATAAATGCAAATCTTTGGTTTGTATCATAATAAAACAGGCAACAAAATAGATGCCTGATAATAAAAATGAATTAATTATATATATTTAAGCAGGATCTTTGTTGGTTTAGGCATGGATTTTAGACGAACAACATAGGCCTGAGGTAAACAAAAACATTTCAGCGCTATGGGAAGAAATACTCAGTAATGAAACCCAGGAGAGAATGTGAATTTTAATGTGTTAAGTAGATAGTATAAGAGATATATGATCAGCGTTAGATGAGATTTCTGAGCTAATTACACAAGCATGGAGATCCAGGGAAAATACATGAAGTTTCATAGAATGATAACTGTTATCTGTAAATTGTTACACGTGTTTAAAGAGAGATAGTATAGGAAATACATAATATCGAATTTAAGGAAAAACATAATTTAAAAAAAAATTAATAATGTGTGCTTATTTTAAACCAATATGATACGTAATCAACATTTATACCTGGAGTATCACAAGTAAATATTGGTACGCCGAAAGCGTGTAAACCAGGCGTAAAAGAAAGAAAGACTGCGCCATTCAAAATAGCTAGCCCTACGTTAAATCTGCCATTAGGTTTGAGCTTTGCTGTAAAATGTTTCAAATATATTGTTGATTTAGTATATTATCAATCATAATAGTTATTGTAATTTAACCATTTATTTCGCATTTCCTGTCTTCTTAGTTTGTGTATAAAACACAACTAGGTTATTTACGTATACTGTTTTTAACATAATCAGGATATCAATGTGTGATAATATAATTGATGATATATGTATTTTAGGATAAACGAATTCTCCTCGAATAACAGTTTTCGGAGCCTCAGGAGGAGAGGAAGGGGTCCTCACGTTGTTGTGATCAGCCAATAGATATGCTTTCAAAGAATACCCCATTACCTGGTCTGCTGTACTCCGAATATAACACTATCCAATTAAGTGTGTAGTGTACACTTTGTTGAGCTTAATTAGATATCATGTTATATAAAACGTAATCTCAAAATATGAAAGAATTATTTTTAATTAATATCTTTTCGTCTGATTTGTAATACCTGTGCAAGTTGTGTTATTAGATCAACTTCGGGGGTAACGTTTGAAAATACACAAACCTAAATCATCAATAGAGCTCAAATTTTTTGTAAAGCAAAACATTGTGTATTATTGGAAAGATTTTAATGGCTACTTGATAATTTTTTCTTTTTTTCTTCCTTATTTTTTTTAGTTTAACTGAAACCCACAAAGTCAAACCACATGATTAAGGAGCAAACCTTATAGAAACACGACGCATGGTGAATCTCGCGCGCTGAAATGTTGTATGCATGATGAACGCCTATGATGGTAGTAACACAAATTTTGGTTTCATAGTAGAACAATTTTTATTTGAAAACCACATTCACTGTATTTGCAGTTAGTTCCTAGATGACCATTTATCTTCACGAATTATTAACAAATTTTAAAAATTAAGATATGGTAAGCAACTTTATCCTAAACCACGTTAGTATAAACATGGGACAATATCTTATTTCCTCCCCCTTTACGCGAATAAGTCAATTGTCAATGTTTACACAAGTCAATTTATAATATTATAGAAGAAACCATACAAATGGTTGCTAAACATTTATAATTATTAAACACTGGAAACTGACATTTATGGTAGCGCGGCGTAAGATGTTTTTATAGTAAAACAGTCTCAAAGTATAAAGACGCCTTTTAAAAAATGTATCCAGTAATATATGGTATAATTATGTCCGGTAATCCACACTAACGTTTTTAGTTACTATAGATATTTTGTTGAAAGTTATTAACCCCCAATGATGGCCACCACAATTAAATACCCCCATCCGTCTCCTAATAAGTAGTTTCCGTCCGCCCCACCGGCCCGGGCGGTTACAGTTTCATTGTGAATAAAGACCTTACGTACTGAACAGTAACATGCTCGTTTTAAAAAACTTATTGTATATTTAAGAATGTCACTAAGACTACCTAAAGACCATAATAAAGCCTTCAAATTTTTGATATCCTTTTTTTTTAGAAAAAAAAAAAATTGTGAAATAAATAGTGAACAACTTTGAAAAGGATTATCCAGGCTGAATAGTTAGATTGAAGTTTTTAGATAGGGAATAGGCACAATCCTGGAAGAAAACATTGAAAATTTAAAGAAAAAGCGTTAAACAATCCACTATAAGATGTTTTTCTTCCTATTTAAAAAGGGTTTTAATGACAAACTAGAGTGCACGGAAGACGATGTCAGTTGGGTGGTAGGGACGTGAAGTATTTTTCAATACAGAAAATTAAAATTATGGTATCTTCTGTTGGGGTGAGAACTTTTGACTTGCATTTGAAAACAAAAAAGTATTTAAAAAACATTTTTAACCGTGAAAGGTGGGAATATGAATGAATTAAATTTGTTTAAAGCGGCCAAGTTTAAGATGTATCAGACATAAATAGAAGTTGGGTTGGGTAAGCGAATAATTATTTTTCCCCAACAAACAGGAAAAAAACAGTAATTTGGGTTGCCCCATAAGTCCTGATTTAACAAGTGGATAGGCACACTTAGGAAACGTGGAACTACAATATGCGATGCAGCAACTGTAATTAACCAAGCGGCAGGCGCTCAACAGCACTACTCATAGAAGTCGGCGCAAGCTTTTGAAAGATTTATTAATTGAACAGGCGGGTAATTGTACACTATTCTGAGGATTAAATAATTTTTAACTCAAATGAAGTTGGAATCGCAGATAATAAAATTACACAAAATACTACAGGTCTAAAATTTCGCAATAAGGTAATTTAATAATAATGATAGTGGTTTTCTCTTACTTTAAGACGATATTAGAGTGTGGAAACACATTTATTTATATGGATAGAATACTAAAATTAGAAATAATTGTTGCTTATTGAATACTAACTGAACTATAAACTGAGTTATTGTTATACATCATATAAATGAATTGTTATGATCAGCGCGTTATTATTACTACATTTTCACATCCAGGTTTTTGATTTGTGTGCTCTAATTAGAAATAATAGCAATATTAAAGTTTGATCAAGGAGGCCATAAACTATCTTCCATTATAAATTTTATGACCCAATATAATTATAAAGCAAAATTCAATTAAAATTCTGTTTTCACTAATACTATCCTCGATAAATAGATTCAATCGGTATGCCTCTGTATAGTAAATTGATATGAAGAAAGCAAAAACCTGTAATTTTATTTTTTAAAAGATAAAAAACAATGTTATAGAAAATTACATATCGAAAGTTATAAGTTTTAAATGTCCCTTCATAAAATTATTCATTTTGGTATTGAAAGTGGTCATCTCATCCAATTAATGTATAGTTCATTAGTTAAACATAAGCTCTTTTAATATATAAGGCTGTTTAACACCTACACTCCAACCATGTACTTAATGTAATAGTTTTGAGGATGTAACATTCAAAGAAAAAAGGCTTCACCATGTCCAAAATTGAAAAAAAAATCGAGAGCTTAGCACTGATTATAAACTGTTAGTGAATGTCTTTATGACTCACAACAGAATCTTTTCAGTCAAAAGCTCGACAACAATCTATTTTTAAAATCAATATATAAATAGACTTCACTTTCCCAAGCAAAACCTCACTTATTTTACTTGACAGTTCCAAGCAAAACCTCACATGTACCAAGCAGAGCCAATAGGAGCAACCGCGCCTTGCAGGTCACGTGACCTGCTCCAAAGACGTGTCAGGGCTAGTTTTTTATTTAATATAGCTGTCCATGCAGTTTGGGGAGGGTTATGCACTGTAGATTATTGCATTTACAATAGGTAAGTCATTAGTGTTTTCATGTGAAAATATGGAAAATAATTACCTGTGAAAGTGGTGTAATTAGTTAAAAAAAAAATAAAAATACGTCTCAAGGAAGTAGGAAAGAGGAAGTTTTAAGAAACCTACATAAGCCGTGAATATTGCTAAGAATTTAAGACATTCTTGCTCCATCTGGTTGTCAATGGTTTTTACAACCTCCGTGTAAACATAAATACTAGTAAAGGTATTATTCTCTATTTCAAGTGCTGTAAAGTGCGGCACCCTCAGATGGCTCATTTGAACTATCGAAAAAACCTGTACCTGTTCTTCTAACAAACAACATACAAGATCAAAAAGTAAGTAAGACTTATTATCACACAAATCACCATTCCGGGAGTAAAGCGTCAGAGATTCCCCGCACAACTAATTGCCTAGTGCACTAGGCCCTACCTAGAAAAAAGTAAATCTCACAGCTTTTCGGCTCATTACGTGTTTCCTGGTGTTGGCTAATTGGAACTGTAATATCACACAGTCTGCAAATCATTTTTTTTTATTTTACTTCACAACTTAACTAAAATTCAAAAATCAGACAGTGGTTTAGGCAAAATTTTGGAAGAAAACCTTCGTCTTGGCAAGGACTTATTGTAAGAAAACCGAGGTGGGGAATCGAGTAAGTGGTAAGCAGTATTCCTAAAGAAAAATGTCTGTTAGAGAATTTATAGGTAATTTAAAAGGTTTCAGAGAGCCGATTACAGCAGGAAAAAAACCAAAAGAGGTCTAACCTCAAGTAGTGACCTGTCACAATTAAAAAAGTTGTGGACTATTTATGATCAGCTCTACAATTTCCAATGATCTTAAAGTCACAAAATCTAATGTTTTATAGACCGTAATAATATTCTTCTGCAATGAGTTTCAATATCGGATCAAATACCCAGCATCGGATCATCTGCAGTTTTTTGTGCAATGAATGGATAATAAAGATAAAAAGCGCGCAACACCTCCATGAGAAGTTCAAGGAACTTTTTGTCCAAAAGACTATTCACAAAAAACCGCGCTAAAAGCATGTTTATGAACTCTTGAAAGAAGTTAAAAGGCAATGAAGTAACATTATGTTTTTTGGACCCCATATGCACACAGGTTCAGTCTTCCACGAAACACCTGTAACAACAAGCATTCTATGCAAGGCAGAGCTGAGACTCTATACAGATGTTTGGTATTACGGATGTGAATACAAAGAAGCCTGAATTTTTGTTTTAAATATTAATGTTTATTTATATTATATTGAATAATTTGTAATAATTTTTTTTATTTATATATATATTTAATTTTATTATTTATATAATTTTTTTTTTTTTATATGTAATAATAATTAATTTTTTTTTAAAATTTAATTTAATATGTATATTTAATTTTTATTATATTTAATATGAAAAAGTTATAAAAATATATATATATGGTGGTCTGAAGAGCAGGCGGGGACGTGGATCTTAGCATAAGAAGTTTGGTGTATCTTGGCGTCTGAATAAAGTTTTTTGAGCTCCTACAAATTCGATGAATCTATCGACCCATCTTTAGGACTTTTCTGTGATGGGTGCACGGGCCAAAATAAGTAATAACCATATTTTGCATGTGTTTGATGTACTTTTTGGCATAAAAACGGAAGGGGAAAACTTGGAGAGCTAATTTCAATTTAACTTTTCCTGGTCCGGTGGACATTCTTCATTTTTTACCCCGCAGACAGAGTGTTTGGCAGAGTAGAAAGAATAGTGAAGAAAAAAAATAATTACAACAATAATAAATAAACGAGGAATATTTTGGAAGAGTATAGGAAAGTGGGTCCTGTCAAAGTTCTAGGGGCACTACTGGCAGACTGGAATCTAAAGGATTTTGAAGAGTTATGGGGGGGAAAGAAGGTTTTTCTCCCCTCCCCCCCACCTTCTTCCCCCCCTCCCTTCCCTCCCCCCTCCCCTCAAACCATTAGCTATGGATCAGTGGAAAAAAAGAGAAATATTTATGACAAAGAAAGTATCGACTCTAAGAAGGCACCATCCTCAGTGGAGGGTAAAAAGGCCTAACGATATAAATTTTTAGGATCGAGGATGAAAACCTTAAACAAAAAAAATTAAAAGAAATATATACAGGAACAAGTTAACCAACCCCTACTAAAAAAAGGGAATGAATTGGGCAACTATTTTAAAGGGCTCCGCTTCGAGAAGTGCCTTTGAATTCACTCCATTTTTAAATTACGCAATGCATAAAGAAAAAGGAGTGTGTGATGGCCTATTGAAAATCGCTGTTTTGGTGAACATTGGGGTAGGATGATGAAAGTCCTCTCCTGGTACAGATGATTTTAATAATACTACGGAGAAAATAACAAAACCAACCATTTGAGGAAGAGTATCGAGGTGCCCCCAGTGTGACTAGCCTAGAAGACGATATGTGCCGCTTTTCCTCTCAACACATTTAGTTGTAAAGACTTTATATAAAAAAACTAACAATGGAAGAGAATTTCGAGTTTCACTTTTATACATGATTTTGTAATTCCTAGAATATAAAATTCAAACTCTTTAATATTCTTTAAGTGACATTTAAATATTCTTTTTGGTATTTTAACTTTGTGGTGTTTAAATAATAATAATATTGTAATCTGTATATAATGTTTCTTATTAACCTTTACCTAGACATAAATTTGTGCTTACATTAAGTTTAATTATATTTTATCCAATCTAATTACTGCAAATTGAAATCCAGTTCCAAAAAACTAACACAAAATGAACCGTCAGTTCCTGAACAAAAAAGGCTCATCGATGTCCCAAAAGATTTCAAGACATAAAACCTCACATGTCCAAAATTTAAACCTAAATATTTAGTGAACCTAGCACATTTAGGAGGCTCGAATAGCTTTAGAAAACATGTGTTAATTTGGGGACAAGGAAAAGTGGTTAGGGCAGCTTAATTTTTTTGTGGTTTGTTGTGGGTGGGGTTTTTTGTTTTTCAAAAAAA
Source organism: Homalodisca vitripennis (assembly GCF_021130785.1). Classification (NCBI taxonomy): domain Eukaryota; kingdom Metazoa; phylum Arthropoda; class Insecta; order Hemiptera; family Cicadellidae; genus Homalodisca; species Homalodisca vitripennis. Next base: position 20,149 of record NW_025780671.1, read on the forward strand.
AAAAAAATTAACAATGGTTGCTGGAGAAGTAGTTATTTCCTCCTCCTTAGTTTTTCGTGTAAACGTTTTTGATTTTGATGGACATGTGAGGTTTTGAATGTTAACCTCCTCAGTTTAACAAGTCGTCTTAATTTTTGCTTATTTTCAAATTAATTGTGACACGATAAGTGTAATTTTTGTGGCGTAGGCCTATACACCTCAACCAACTATTTCATTGGTGTTCTGTGTAAGGTAATCTAAAAGACGTGTTTCAGGTTAACCCTTAAAAAAACGACAGAGGTTTTAAATATATCTGAACATAAGTTACATCATAAAATGTGAAATATGTAATATTGTTTTTAAATATAATGGCTGAAGATTTAAGAAAATATGATTATTTTATAGTTTGCAAAGATGTAATCAATATATTTATGTACACTGGTGCTACCGTAATTGTTAACCAAACATTCAAACAAGTTATATCTAGAGGTATATATATCTGTCATATAATGTATACATGTCTCTTTCCCTAATCGATTTTATATATCTGTCTGTCCGTATGGGGGTTTTTTAAATAATTTACCCCATTCTTAGGTTACTGGTTTTAGAGAATAACACACGCACTGAAGCTTTGTTTTATTTGACGGGTCTAATCAAGTTGAACATCTATTGAATAAAATGGTTAGGTAATAAATTATGGGACCTTATCGTTGAAAAACACTTTACGATTTGATGTTAAGATTGAATCATCTAATTGAAAGTTTCCCGGATAGTAAACAAATTCTCAATGCAATAATTATAATTTTCCCATCGACTAATAATTTATTATCAGCTGTCAAAGAAATCACTTCTTTTACAAGTAAAAAGCCTAAATAATATTAACATTATACTTTAATTTATCTGATTACAACAAGATATACAACAAAGAAATGTAATAAAGATAATTTACCATATCATGATACAATATCACAAACACCAACAAGCTGTTACTGGTATTATAATTTGTTATTAAATGTTCTTACGCAAATGTAGTCTCTTAAAAATTAGTTTTAGGTTTACTTTAACAGTAGTATTTTGTAACTTTTTTCATTTTTTAGATTTGTACAAACCACGTGTATTTTGGAATTCTATGTAATTAATAGTATTATGTATTCCATGTTTCCAAAAGTTAAATTCATAAGATTGCATAGAAATTAGGTCTGTTCTTATAAAACCATACAAATAAATATCGAAAACACTATAATTACTAGAACCGATAACAGTAAGTTGTGATGATCTTCTATGATAATTGATAAAATTATTTACTTCTTTTTATCTAACATAGTTAGTAAACTGAGCTGAACATCGTACAATCAAATCCAACCAATAATATAGAATTTTAAACTTGTGTAAAAACTCCCATAGTTACCACATAATTCAGTAAATAACACCCTGTGAAGTGTTGGTGTTTTCAGTAAATATATATTGTTCATTATACGGATTTTACATCAAAATGGTAAGAATATTAATTTTATTTATAAAATGTATATTTCGATTTTGTGATATAATACAAAAAATTCATTAATACATTTTGATTTAAGTTTGTAAAGATACTTACAACATCACCCCACAGAAATTCTTGAGACAAAACAGTAACCACAAGAAAGGCCCATTATACATATTAATTATATACAGTACCCCACATTTTTGGGCCATCCTGAAAAGGACTGAAAAAAATTATAGAGTATCAATTAACAATCTTTAGTTTTAGATCTCTTTTGATCAATGAAGTAATTTATTGCTGGTAACTTTAACATGCGTTAGAGCCAACGAAATTGTTTATTAATAATGAAACTTCCATTCCTAAGTTTAGTTATTGTGTTTCCTATAAAAATTTTCACAAATAATAATGGTATAAACCCAGTTTATACTAGTATAGATACTGGTTCACAAATTACCTCCATATAATAATTTATTTCATATATATGAATTTTAAATATATAAATATTGGTTTTGATTCATAAATAAGTGTAACTGAAATAGTTAAATTCTACAAGCGTATCAGGTTCAATTATATTTAAAAATGAAAAAGGTGTTTAATATGCTTTTTTAACATAAATATAAAATAAATTGGCGTACCATACAAAAAGAGTAATTCATCCTTCTGATACCCAAGCAAATGATTCCCATCGTTATTGGTACCTTGGATTTTTAATTTTACAAAATACATAAAAATGTATCAGAAAAAATGACATGTCCTCGTAATGATACTGCCTTATGTAATAATTTAACATTTATAACCGTGCCTTGATAATGTTTCACACCCTCATGAATTCAATAACATACCCAAGTAAAATTTGATCATACAAAATTTATTTTAAAAAAGGAAAATTTTCTCGTTTTTGCATTGTACAGGCAATACCTTGTACAGGTATATTTTTACTACTTAAATTGATCCTAAAGTGATTTGCTTAATTACATTAATAATAAAAGATCTGAACAAACCACTTGTTCACAATTGATTTTTATGTGTGGCTAATACCAAACGTTTTTTAAGGTTTCAGCATAAGTAAATTAAAAAAAACCATGTAAACTTGACAGTTGAGTTATTATGTAATAAAATGTAAATAAAAACATGTAAATTTTAATTTTGTTTTTACCTGGGTGTGATATAAAAAACGTTGCTCGCCACATTGAGCAAAAGTCTGTAGCGCTTACTCGTATAAAATGACCCCAGCTTTTAAGCATTTTCATTGACATACATGGAGAACATAAAATTTAAATGTAATGATACCACATTTCATTCTCGTTTCAGATCAAACTATACTTGCAATGTTATGCTCAGAGAACAACCTATCCTGTGACAAGTTTAGAAACAATTAAATCTGTCTTTCTATACATATGTCCATTCGCCTCCTCCTGTATTGGGTGTGTGTTTTGTGGAAATTCTTTAGACCTATTACGAATTAAATCAAAATTTAATAAAGGATCCTGAGGGATTGTTTCAGCTGCTCTGCAAACAATTCTTAAAACACTTGTACTTTCCTCCTAAAATTATAATTTTTAGCTACTTTGTTTTATTACAGAAAATTCTGACCGATTCCTAAAACACAAAAGTCACATTCATCCCAACCAGTTGAGACAATGAACTCTATTGGTAGTACCATTATTCATCGTTTGGCCCATTCATGAGAAGGGAGCGTAACTACTCCGATTTGAGGATGTAGAACGAGCTTTTCAATCTTAATTAACAATTCAAAACTTAAAAATGTTTAGATTGGGCCTACATCTGACTACTATGGCATACTACATGGTTACAGAGTCGTTTAACATTTCAATTAAACTAGTGTTATGTTCTAGCTTAACTATTTGGATATACTGCTTCATTACTCTTCAATTTTATGACAAGGAACTTGTCTAATTTTTATGTAGTAATCTCTTAATGTTATTGTTGTACAATATTTTATTATGTCCATATGTTTTACTTAAGCACTTGCTAATAATTTTAAACTAATTTTACACACAAATTAATATTCATAATTTTAAGTATATCAAGAAAGTTATTTTTATATTATAAATTAATTAAGAGGGCACAGTAATAAATTAGCTGCATAGCTATATGTATTCGATGTGATAAACCCGACAATAATCAATATTTACATATAGTTGGATATGAAAGTAAATCCTTTTGATAGCTTTGCAAAAGACATTACAACTGTATAATATATTACTAAGTTTTTCGACCTCACAAGGAGCCTGCGCCTCCCGGAAATGAATACAAAAAATTATTTGTGGTTAGAGGAATAAGGCGATTAATCGAATCCAGAGATTGAAGGTTTTGTCCAGGGGAGTTTCATGAACAGACGTAAAAAATCTCTTGGCTAGCTCATAATGTCGTAGCCACAACATTTTCAATGGGTATGTTTTTAAAAGGAAGATGTTCTAAATTACTACTTTTAATTTAATATAATATAATTGATACTAAATTTTAAACAAAAGAGTACGTTCCATAAAGTAATTTAAACCTTTTTTTACGAACTTGGTTTACGGGATTTCAAAGTCACTGTCTCTATACACTGAATGGCCATAAGACACCAAATTTAGAACCAAAGAGTGGATATGTCTTTAAAGATATTATTGATGCATAAACTCGTAATAACCGGTGGAATGAATTGAAAATTACTCTAGTCCCTTTTCTACTAAAAACTTAGACCTTCACATGTAGGGCCCGGGAACTATTTATCAAAAAATATTTAAGAAAAAATAATCGTGTCTATAAAATGGTTTACTATAAACTTTTTAAAAGTTAGCAAAAAGTATACTAACTGGTCAGAGCACTAAAACAAATTTGTTATGGGGAATATTAAAGTAAACAAAGTTATCATTTATTTGGGGAGATATTTTGTGTCTTTTAAAACTTAAACTTTAGCACTGATTTTCAAAAGCACGACTGAAGTTGCTTTGAAAAGTGTGTTAATTTGTAAACGGGTTACGTACAAGTTTATTAAGTAGTTTTCTTTGGGATGTAATAAGGGAAACGGGAATTATGACCGACTTGGTTTCCATAAACCTTATGAATTGTATATATAAACCCCCCTAACTTACAAAATCGTTGCAACCTGAATCAATTTGCTAGACAACAATTTACCACGCCCTTTTACAAACACACAATACTTGCCATCACAACAGTATTACAATCCAAAAATGTCATTCCCTGATCATACTTAAAAGTGTAAAAGCGCTGAAAATTAGTCAACCCTATAGGATAAAATTTATTTTTTTTATCTTTCACTGTAATGTAACGTTTTCATTTCAAACAGGCATTTAGTTTACTCGAATTCAGAACGGATAGTATTTACATATTCTTAAAATGTAGTCATATAATTGTTAATCTTATCCCCCAAAATGGATTTTTCAGTACGCTCCTTTAGCACTAACTGTTGGACTTGCAAAACTGTTGTTGGCGGGGGCCGTCATGCATATCTATAAGCTAAAGCCAGCAATGTGCTCAGGCTAAATTTTAAGAGGAAAAACTTAACAATTAATTTTTAAACTTTAGGGGTTTTTTATTTTTAAAAAATATTATAATTAAATTTTTTTGAATTTTAAAAAATTTAAATTTTAAATTTATTTTATTTGGGGAAAAGTGATAAACCACTTTAATTTCTTTTAAAAACCCCAAATTTCAAAGTAAGGTTAAAAAAACAAGAAAGTATTTTAGTAACAAGTTAAAAAAACAATTAGTAACCCTTTTTTTAATTTTTTTTTAAAAATTTATGTTTCCAAAAATTTCCATTATTTTTTATTTAATTAAAGGAAAAATTTAAAAATAATGAATTAAAAAAAAGGGAAAAATAAGTTAAAACCCCGGTTTCATTTTTTTTAATTTTTCTTTTAAAATTAACTTTGGATAAAAATTTTTTTAAATTTTTAATTTAAATTTTTTAAAAATATATTTGGCTACTTTTTTTTTTGGGTTAAATTTTAAATAAAAATTTTTTTTTTAAATTTTTTTTTAGTTTTTTTTCCGGCCCAAAGGGTTTTTAAATAACCCCCCGTCCAACCCCCAAAAAAAATTGGAATATTTGGGCATTTAAATTTATATGCAGGGTTTTTTTAAAAAATTTTTTTAAGGGGAAACAGTTTTGGGGGAAATTTTTTTTTTTTCGGGAATGTTTTATTTAAAAATTTTTTTTCATTAAATTAAAAAAAAAAAAAAAATTTTTTAAGTAGTAAGACCTAAAAGGGGGAAACCCCCCTACATTTTTAAAAAAGGGGTTATAATTTTTTTTTTAAAAATTTTGGATTTTTGGAAATACAAATTTTACTTGTTTAATAAAGGAATTTACGGACAAAAGAAAAAAATTTTTTTTAAAAAGGTTTTAGCTGTTTAATTTTTCCCCTTTTTTTTAATTTTTATAAAATTTTTTTTGTTGTTTAAATTTTTTCCCCCCCCATTTTTTTTTTACATGATAAAAAATGGATTTTTTAAAATTTTATTTTTAAATTTTTATTTTTTTTTGAAATTTTTTTTACAAGGGGGGGAAAATTTTTTTTAGAAAAAAAAGCTTAATAAAAAAAAGCCCCAAAAAAATGTGGGAAAAATTTTTGGTTAGATTGAATAAATGAAAAAATTTTAAAAAACAAAAGAAAAAACTTTTTTTGGTCCTGTCATTTTTTTTTTGTTGAAATATTTTTTTTGGGAAAAAATCAATAAAATGTATGAGGATTCAACATTTTTAAAATTTTTATACCCTGGGGGGACATCTTAAAACCCCTTAAAAAATTTTTCATTAAAAAAAAAGTTTTTAGAATTAATTTTTGTAAATTTTAAAATTTAAAATTTAAAAAATTATCCCAAAAAACCTCCCAAAAATGGAATTTAAAAAAATATTGAAACATTTATTTTTGTTAAAGTTTTTATATTTTTACATAAAAAAAAAAAATTTTTTTAAAAGTTTTTTATATTTGGGGAAATTTTTGTTAAAGAAAAAAAAAAAATAAAATGTTTTTCCCCAAAAATTATTATAAAAAAGGGGAAAATTTTTTCCTTTTAATTTAAAATAACAGTTTAAAAAAAAATCAATTTTTTTGTTCATTTTTACAAACGTTAATTTTAAAAAAAAATTTTTTCCCCTTTCCCCCCTTTTTTCCCCCAAAAATTTTTTTAAATACAAAGTAAAAAAAGGTTGCGTAACATGGTTTAAAAGGAAAAAAAACGCAAAGGGGGAAAATGTTTTTTTCCCCAGGGAAAACAAATTTGGAAAAGTTTTTTTTGTTGAAAACAATCTGAAAAAAACAAGCTAGGAAAAGGCCCCCTGTTAGGGGAAAATTATTCCCCTTATTTTTTTCTTAAAATTTTTTAAAAAAACAAAAACGAAAAAAAAGGATTTTGGTTTAAAAAATTTTTTAAAAAAGGGGGTACCCGGAGAGGGGGGTAAATTTAAAAAAAATTAAAAATTAGAAAAAAAGAGGGGGGAAAAACAAGAGTTTTGTAAAGGGGGGGCCCCCCGTCCCTGGGGAAATTTTTCGGGGGGGGAAAAAAGCCTGTCACCCGGGGTTAAATTGGTGGGTTTATGAAGGTGTGCGAATTTCACAAAAAAGGGTTTAAATCTAAAACCCCCAATTACTGGGGGTTTGGGAAATGATAATCAATTTTTTTGGATTGTTTTAACCAAAAAAAAAAAACCAACCTTTTTAAAAAAAATTTTTGTTTACACCAATTTTAAGTTCCAAAAAAAAGAAAATTTTTTTAAACTTGCAACTCTTTTGTTAAGAAAGCTATTAACCGTTGATGTTTGGGGGCAAAACTCAGGCTATTTGAATATTTTTTTGGGGCAGTAAGGGGAAAATATTTGGATTGCCCTTTTTTCCTACCAAGCCTATTTTGCAGAAAATTTTTTACTTTTAACAGATGGGGGCCCCCCAAATTTCCCCCTTTTGGGGGATTAAACAAGGGAAAAAAAGTTTTTGGAGGGAATAGATTTTCCTATTCACCGATTTCACCCAAAGGATTTTTTTTTATGGGGGTCGAGTTAACCAAAGCCCCAACTTTTAAAGCTGAAAACTCACTACCATTTTTTGATTTTTAAAAAAATCCCACCCTTGGGGAAAAAAAACGAAAGTTAAAGTTTTAAAAGGGGGAAAAAAAATTTTTTAAAAATAAATTTTTTTAATTTTTTAAAAAAAAATTTTAAATAATTTATTTTGTTTTTAAAAAACTTAGGGTTTTGGAGTTTATTAAAAAAAAAAAAAAAAATCTTTTGGAGGTTTTAAAAAAACCAACTTTTTTTTTTAAAAATTTTTTTTTTTTTGTTTTTAAAATTTATTTTAAAAAAAAAAAGGTATAAAAATTAAAAACCACAAAGGTTTCCCCAAAAGGTTTAAAATTTTTAAAAAGTTTTTGTTAACAGATAAAAAATTTAAGGTTTTTTTTAAAAAAGATTTTGGATTTTTGAACTATAAATTGATTAATATTTGGATTGAATGGTAATTTTTAGTTCCTAAAAAAACTTTTATTTAAATTTAAAATTTTATTTTTGCAAATTTGAGTTAACGTGTTAAAAATGTTTTTAATTAAGGATATATAAAATTTGGGGTTGGGGGAAGAGAGTTTAAGAAATTTGGTTTGGGTTTTTTTTTTTGTTTGAAGGGGCCCGGACGTTTTTTTGGGGGAAGGTTTTTTTTTATTTTGGTAGGGCCCGGTTGTACCGTAATTTGGGCTAAAAACATAAGGATAATTGTGTAACCCGATGAGGAAAAATTTTTGTGACTTTGTTTGATTGGGTTTTGGTAAAATTTACCTTTCCATAAAAATCCCACCCAAGGGAAATTGGGATTAGGGGAAAACAGGGGGGGGGGTTGGGCGCCCCCCAAATTTTTTGGGTTTTGTACAGGGTTTGGGGGGGTAAAAGGTTTTATTTTGGGGGATTTTGGTTTTGTTATTCGGGGGGGGAAAGGGAATAATTTGGGTGAAAAAATTTTTTTTTGTTTATGGGGTGGGGTGAAAAAAAGAAATATTCCAACCCCCGGGGATTTGTTTTTAAAATTTGGGGGTATTTAAAAAAATTTTTTGGGAAAAATTAATAGGCTTTACTTTAAAAAGTTGTCAAAAAATTTTTTGAAAATTTGTTTTTTTTTTGTTTAAAAGGTTATCAAGGGTTTTAAAGTTTTTGGGCCCCCAAATGAAAGGGGACGCGAAATTTCCCACTTTTGGGGGAGTTTGGTTTGGAAAAAACAGGGTGGGGCCCTGAGTAGGATGAAAAGTTTAAAATTTTTGGTTTCCCCCTTTGGACCGGTGTTGACCCCTTGGCAGGAGGTGATGGGAAACTCATTTAAATGAAACCCTTTTTTGGGTTTAAGAAAAGGTTTAAAAAAACCCTTTTAAAAATTTTGGGGGGAACCTGGTTTTTTTTTTAAAATTTTTTAATGGGGGAAGGTTTTTGGTTTTACATTTTAATTTTTTTTGAAAAATTCCTTTAATCATTAAAGGCGATAGAAAAAAAACACAAATTGGGTAAATAAAAATTTTTTAGCATTTTTTAAATTTTTTTAAAAGAAAAAATTTTTAAAAAAAATTTTTGGGGTTTAAAAAATTAAAAAAATGCCCCTAAGGTGGGGTTAAAAAAAGAAATGTTTGAAAATTTTTTAAAAAGTGGGGAATATAATAAAAATAATCCCCACGTTTAAAAAATTTAAAAAACCAAAATAAAAATAAAATAAAAAAATGGGGTTTATTTTTTGGGGGGTTTTAAGTTTTTGGTTGGGGGGGACCCATGTTTTAGTGGGGCAGCCCCAAAAAGGTTTTTGGGGTGTTGGTTTTCCTGGGAGCGGGGGGAGTTTGGGGTTTGGGGGACTGAAAGGGAAAGTTTGGGAATAAGGGGTTGGGGAAAACCTTTTAAATTTGTGTTTTGTTTGGTTCCCAAAGGGTTTTCCCCCCCCTTTTTGGGCGGTATTAATTTTTTTTGGGGGATTTAGTGAAGAAATTCTCCCTTATTTTGGAAAAATTTTTAAAAATTCTTTACGATTAAAGATTTTTGTTTAAATTTTAAAATTTGGTTTAGAAAAAAAAGTATTTTGGTGAGAGTTTTTGTTTGTTGTTGTGGTTTGGGGGCGGGGAAATTCTTTAGAATTTCCACCCCCCAAACCTTTATTGGTAGAAAAAATTTTTGCCCCTTTTAAAGGTGTTGTGGTTTGTCCAAATGGGACCAATGTGGGGGATGTTGAGATAAATTTCCCCTAGAAAATTTAAAAAATTGGCCCCAAAAAATGTTTTTGGGGTTTTTTTTTTTGGGTTTTGTAAAGAGGGTTTTTATCCAAAAAGGGAAAAAATTAGTTTTTAGAAGCTTTCCCCTTTTAAAAAAACCAAAAATTCTTAAAAAAAATTGAAAAATAATTGATTAATTTTTTTAATATCAATTTGAAAAAAAATTTTTAAAAAAATTATTTTGTTTTGGAAAAGAAAAAGAAATTGTATTTGGGGGATAAACCATTAGGAAAAAAAAATTTTGGGGAATTGTAGGGTTTTGGGGGTAAGGAGGGTTTTTTTTAAATTTTTGGGATTTTTGCTACGTTTCAAAAACGTTAATTGGAAAATTTGAAGCAGTTATTTTTTAAACAACATTTTGTTTTTGGTTAAATTTTTGGGTGGTTTCAGTAAAATTAAAAATTTTTTGAAGAAAAGAAAATTAAAAATTTAAAAAAAATTTAAAGGGGGAATCCTTCCGGGGGGGATTTATTTGCCCCTTTAATTCGGCCTGTAAGGGTTAAGGGGGGAAAAAAGGGGTACGGTACAAAATGGGCTAGAGGCCGAAAATTTTTTGGAGCAAGTATGTTTTTTTTCCTTGCCCCTTTATTTTTGGGGTTTAAAAAAGGTTGAAGAGTAAACCGGGATAAAAAAACAATTTAAAATTAATTAAAAAATTTTTTGTAAGTTTTTCCCGTTGGTTTGGATGGGGGTTTGGGGTTTATAAATTTAAAAATTTTTAATTTTGTATAAAAAATTTGGAATCAGAAAAAGGGGAGGTGGGCCCCCCAAAAAAATTTTTATTTTTTTACCATTTTTTTTTTAAAAAAATTTTGGTTTGGGGTTTTTTTAGGTTTTTTCTAAGAGTTGAATACAATTATTGTTAATTGTTTTGTGTATTAATTTTTAATTAATTGGGGGTTTTTTGGGGGGGTTTTTGGGGGGGGGGGTTTGTTTGGGCCCCCCTCAATATTTCGGTTTATTTTGGGGGTGGTAAAAAGTGGTTTTATTTATGGGGTTTTGGGTTTCTTGGGATTTTTTAAAGGGGGGGAATTTTAAAATTTGTTTTGTTTTTAGGGGTTTTTTCCAAAATGGTTTTTAGGGGGGAAGTAATACTTTTGGACCGGGTAGGGAAAGGGGGAAAGGGGGGGGCTCCCTCAATTTTTTTGTTTCATTGGTGCGGGGGGGTTAAAATTTTTTTATTAATGGAAAAAATTTTGGGGGGCCCAAATTTAATGAAAAAAATTGAGAACAAAGGGATTTAAACTAAAGAGTGGAAAAAAGGAAAAAAATTTTTTTAAAAAATTTTTAAAAATTTTGGGTTTAAAAGTTTTGTAAAAAAGGGAAAAAATGGGGGAAGTAATATTGATTGGGGAAAGTCGATTGCCCCTGTTTTTACTAGTGGGGAAAAGGTAGTGGTAAGGGAGGGTACCCGGAAAGTAAGGGGTTTATTGGGAAAAAAGAGTTTTTTTTGATTGGTGGGAAGGGGGTGGGAAAACTGGGAAAAAAAAAAAAAAAAAAAAAAAAAAGTTAGGGAAGAGGGGGGGATACGTTTCTTTGTTTTTTGAAGGGATTTGGTTTTTGGGGGGGGGAAATTTCAAAAGGGTTTTTGAAATATTTGGGGGGGAAAAAAAAATAATTTTTTCCCCGTTATTAAGGGGGGGAAAATAGTGGTTTTGAAAGTTTAAAAGGAAAGAAAATTTTTTTCCCCAAACGGGCCATGCCCTCTTGTTTATTTGAGGGAAAAAAATGGAAAGGGGGGGGGGGGGGGTTGGGGTTATTATTTTAAAAAATGAAGCCCCGTTTTCTTGTTTTTTAAAAAAAAAATAGGGGTTTTTAATTTTTGGCCCAAACATGAAAAATAAGACATTTATGTAGAAGGAAAGGTGCAACCCGTTTTTAGATTAGGGTGGAATAAAATGTGGGTTTGGGTTTGGGGGGGGGGGGGGGGTTTGGGGGTTGGGGTGTTTGGGGGTTTTTTTGGGGGGGGCCCGTATGGGGGGGGTCAAGATTTAGAGATGTTTTTTTGAAATGGGGCACTATGTTTTTTATTAAAGGGAAATGGATTTGGGGGGTTTTTAAAGAAGTTGATAGGTCTTTTAAATGGGTGGGTATTTCTTTTTATTAGAGTAGTTTTGGGTAGGGGGGTAGGGTGAAAAGGGGTACGGTCTTGATTAGGAAAGGGGTTTTTAAGGTTTTTTTTTGTGAAAATGGTTGGGGGGTTAGCGAAAAATTGGGATAAACTATTGTTATAAAATGAGCATTTCCCTTTTTTTTTAAGAGGGGTTAGTGGTTCGGAGGGGAAAGGGGGGGGGCCCAAAAATACTTCGATTAGTTTTTTTTGTTTATTACATGGAACCTTGATTTTGGGGCGGAAGGGTAAAAGGTGAACGAATTTTCTAGAAATTTTTAAAAAAATTTTTTTAAGATTATTTAATTGGGGAAAATAGGGAAAATATTGAAGATACAAATTTTGATTATAAATGGAGGCCTTTTGGTTTTTTGAGAGGCCATGGGGGGTCGGGGGGCCTGGAAAAAATGGGAAAAAATTATTAACAAGAAAAAGGGAAAAGTTTTTGTTTATTAAATTGGAATCAAGACTAGGGGGGTTAGGGCTTAAAGAATAATAAAACTTCTAAGGAAGTAGCATTGTTTTTTGTTTTTTGGTAACTATTGACTAGGGGGGTTTTTGGGACAAGGTAATTGGTTTAAGGTTAGAATAAAAAAAAGAAATGATTTTGTTTTTTTTAAAGAGGAAATGTGACTTGGGGGGGAAATGACACAATAGGAAGGATATTTTACAAAAAAAAGGGTTTTTTTTTTTTTTCTTTGGGAGGTTTTATACTACCTAGATTTGGGCCCTTTGTTTGGGGGGCTATGAAAGAGTATGGGTCTTTGTTTTAAGGGGAAATTTTTTAAGGGGTTATGGGCACACAAAATGTGGCATTGAAAAAGGGAAAAATTTGATAAGGGGGGTTTTTTGAGGGAAAGGGGGTTTGGGAAAAGGTTAAAAGGAAAAGGGGGGTTTTGATTAGAGAAAGTAGGCCACGCCTCTTTTGTTTTTTTGGGGAACCCTTTTTAGGTCGGGGGGGGAAAAGGGGGTTTGGGGGGGGTTTTATTTTAATAAAAAAGCACACTGTCCTTTGTTTATTTCAATTAGAATATGGAAGGAGAGGCCATAGGGGTAAAATTTTTTATTAGAAAATTTTTTCCCCATGTTTTTTTTTAAAGTGGGAAAAATTTTTTTGTGTGATTGGTACAAAAGTGGGGACAAACTTTAAAAAAAAAAGCGCAAATGTCCCTTTTTTTAAAGTGGTTTTTTCAGGATTAGTCCCACGGAAAGAAGAAAATTGGGGGGTCCTAATTACCTCTTTTTGTTTATCTTAGAAAAACTTTTTTTTAATTTTTGGGGGGGGGAGAAAAATTCAACCGTGGGGGGAAATGAATGGGGAAAATCCCCTTTTTTTTATTTAAAAAAAATATTTGGGTAGTGTTTTTGACAAAAAATATTAAAAATTTGCTAGTAGAATGGAATTTTTCCCCCCCCTTATTTATACGATAGGTATGGTTTTGGGAAGGGGAAAAGGAATGTAGGACATTTATTTAAAAAAAGGTTTTTTTTACGGAGGTTTGGACTATGTAGAGACAGAAAAATTGGGGGGTGACAACATAAGACAATGGAGTTTTTTTTGTTTTATTGGGGTGGGAAAAGGGTTTGGGGAAGGGGGGGTAAAAGGGGGTGAACGGATAATTTTTTAGGGGGGGGTTTTTGGTGGCTTGTTTGTTTTGGGTCCTGGAATTTTTGGGGGGAGTATTTGTGATTGTTTGGTTGGAAAAAAAGGGGGTTTTTTGGAAAAATTTTTGTTTTTTTTAAAATTTTGGGGGTTTTTTTTAAAATTTTGTTTTTTTTAAAAGGGGGTTGGAGTTTAAAAGGGGGTAAGTTTTTGGATATCAACCATTCCCCCAAGGGAATTTTAGAAATTTAAACCTTGGGAGAGGTTTTGGTTTTGAAAGAGGACGAAAATACGGGGGAATTTTTTGGGGAAAAAGATGATTTTTCCCCATTTAAAAAGGGGGGGGAAAAAAATTTGTATGGTTGAAGGTAGAAAAAAAAGTAAAAATTAAAAATAAAAAAAGGGGGGAAAGATTATTTTTTGGAAATTTTTTTATTGGGGTTTTTAAAATTTAAAAAGGTTGGGGGATAGGAGGAAAAAAGGAGGGGGTTTAAAGTGGGTGAAAAAAAAAATTAATTTTTTAAGATGAAAAAGCCCCCACTTTTTTGCCCCTGGGGTTATTTTCCAATATTTTTTTTTTTGGCCCGCCCTTTTTTTTAATTTTGGGGGGAAATTTTTTCCTTTTAATTTTAAAGTGTGTTTTTAGGAATTAAAATTTTTAAATCCTTTGGGTGTGAATTTTACCCTGAGGGGGTTTTTTTTTGGGGAGGCCCCTCCCCCGTTTTTAAAAATTTTTGGGGTTAAAAAAAATCTTATTAAAGGCCCCGGTTTCAAAGGTATGTGGGTTAAAGCTCTCCACCGGCAAGCCTTCGACGAACAGTTTCTTTGTCACATCCGAAACCCTGTGCAATAGCAAAGCGTATTGTTGCTTTCTCCAAGTCAGTTCGCCACCAATCTGGACAAGTCTGGTTAACTACACGTTAAACGAATTTAAAAGCAGTCGGCTAAGCTCCGTTGGAAATATCGTCGAGAGGCATTTGAACCCCTTGATGAAATTGAAGCAGGAGTGGCCATTCTCCGCTCTGTCAGTTGGGAAGGCAAGCCGGTATCGATAATGTCTTCCCAGAATTCCTAAAAGTTTACTCAGGAATCAAAGTTAAATACTGGCTTCTTACAGTGTTCAACGAAATTACTGGCTACAGGTAACCTGCCTGCAGCATTTAAAAGATCTAAACATAATCGCATTTTGGAAGCCCAACAAAGACCCAGAGCGTATTGTGAGACCTTATACGGCCACGCTCGCCCACACGGCGCTCGACGCTGCGCGCCTGGCGCGCCTATCTCTCGCGGACGCTGCTGGAGGCAGGTTTATCTGATAATAGATTATTTACCATTCTCAATGCCAGCATTCCTCTAGATTAAAAGCTGGCTTTAGACCTGGTCGTAAACTGCTGTGACCAGGTGCTTGCGGCTAACAACTTATTTATTGAGAATGGTTTTGAAAGGAGAGCAAAAACCATTACAGCCTTTATGTGTGTGACCTTACTGCAGCTTACGACACTGTTCTGGAGAAAAGGCCTTTTAGCTAAAGCTCTATAATCTTATTCCTTGCCCTTTCCTTCTGCGGCTTCTTAATTCAATGATTAGCGACAGGCTTATAACAGTTTATGCCTTGGCCGTGAGGAAAGTTCTTTCAGGCAACTTAAAAAAACGGCCTGCCACAGGGGCTCAGTACTTGCTCATTTGTTGTTCAACGTGTACATCTGCAGACATCCCAACAACGTTATCCAGAAAGTTTTATTTATGCGGATGATATTTGCCCTTAGCATACCAAACATAATGACCCTTAAAGAAAACAGAACAGGCAACTCACTGATGATCTTTCAGTCCTCGCAGGATTATTTTAGAGCCTGGAAGCTAAATCCAAATCCTATTAAAAACTGAAAGTATCCATGTTTCCACGCTAAATAACAGACTGGGAGAACTACAATTTAAATATTAACTCTTGATGGTGTCAAATTGAAAACATAATGAACATCCCGCAGTATCTGGGATGTTACCTTAGACCGATCTCTCAAACTTTTAAAAGTCACCTTCAAAAAGACAGCAGCAAAGCTGGAAAAACAAGGGCTAATATAGTACTGCAATCTTGCTGGGATCAACTTGGGGAGCCAACGCTAAAGTAGTGCGTACCACTTCTTTGTACCCTTGTGTACTCCGCTGCTGTATATTGTGCTCTTGTGTGGCTTGCTTAATAGTGCACATGTGCTAGAGGTCGATGTCGTTCTTAATAGGGCCATGAGGGGACAATTAACTGGAACTCTCATGGCAACACCAACACCTAGGCTCCCAGTGCTGAGCAATATAGCACCAACTGAGATTAGACGCAAAGAGGCTCTTCTGAGAGAGTTCAATAAGATCGTGTCCAATCCTGAATTGCCCGTTACGCGCGACCTTTCTCAGCTAGATAGCCGGCTCCTCAATCACGCAAGCCATTTTCCCGTCCACTTCGAAGACAGCAAAAGTCATTCCAGTTGATAGAGGACGATCCTTATGTCGCAAGTTAACTATCGTCCAATTTCCATTCTTCCGGTCCTCAGCAAAACTTTCGATAAAGCTCCTTCGACGATTACGAATGATTTTCTTCATATCGCTTTGAAGTTATTTGTAAGCTGAACCAATTTGGATTTAGAAAAAACAAATCGGGACTATTGATGCTGTCAAGAGTCTGATTGATTCTGTTGTCGCACTGGGGTTTGGGAGAGGGGGCGGGTGGGAAACATGTGCCTGTAGCATATTTCTCGACCTCTCAAAGGATTTGAGCTGTGTGCATCATGAAATACTGTTGCACCAGTTATGGTCAAGCGGGTGTTCGTGGTTTGCCTCACAAATGGCTCTCGTCATACCTAAATGATAGAGAGCAGTGTAGTGCAGATACGCAAATACCCCTATCAGGAAAAGTTTTAAAATTTTTTTTTGGCCCTATGGGAGAACCACAAAGGATCGATTCTAGGGCATGTCCTTTTTCTAGTCTACGTCAACAGATTGAGTTTCATTCAATCCCTAAAGGATAGATGATCTTCAGTTTGCTGACGATACGACTCTCTGCATTAGATCAAAAACCAAACCAGATCTTGAAATCAAAACCTGTTTGATGAGACTATACTCATGCATTGATCATTTTTACAATATCATTTTGAAAACAAATTGTTCTAAAACAAGGCGTGATTTTTTTTGTTTTCGGCAGGCATAACATGAAAACGAAATCCGACCAATTGTGATGGTGGATGAAACCATAATAGAAGAAGAAGAATACACCAAAGTTTCTTGGGATGAAACCTTGATCGAGGGATGACATGGGGACGATCACTCTTGAGAGTGTCTGTTCAAAGGTTGCTTCTGGCATTTATGTCTTACGCAATTTTGGCAAAATTATGTTAAATAGGATATTCTGAAGTAAGCCTAATTTATGGCCTAATACATCAACATTTAGCTTATGGTCTAAGATTGTGGGGGTGGCTATTCTAGATACAAAATTAATAGAGTGTTTAGAATGCAAAAGACAAGAAAGCTGTCAGAATCATTTACAAATTTAAATCGAGAGAGAGTTTGTTAAAATTCAGCCTTCGGTGAGCTGGTATTACTCACTTTGCCTAGCCATCTACATTCTCGACGTAGATGTGCGCATATACTGCCGGTTGACAAGTGCGTTCCACTTCGGGGTTAGCGACGATCCAGCCCACTACGGAACTAGCGGCCGGGACAACTATCGTATGGCCACAGCCACAGAACTACTCGTTTTTCGAATACGCTTGCCATCTCAGGTTGGTGTGAGGGTGAATCTGAATTGGCTCTGAAAGAGATACAAAAACGCGTCACATAACCACAAAACAATTTATAATCTCGATTAAAAACCACTTATTAGTGTCCAAAGCCTTTTTTACTCTGTTTACGAGTTTGCGATGGGGTACCGATGGGAATTGTCTTACACTAACATTTAAAAAAAAATTCCAACTCCCCTTTATGATATCCTAGAAAATATTGAGGCACTATCCGAGAAAAACGGCGGAAAGGTGGCACCTACCAAAAAAGTAATTTTATATTTTAAATTTATACTCTGAATTATTTGTTCTTACTCAGTGTTAAAATTAATTGTGTTAGTTATCTAGGATTAGGACTTTTATTTTCGATATGAAGCTGCTTTGTCAATACATATTATTGTTAATTGTTATCCAGCAATAAAGAAGATTATTAGTTATTACTATTCACTGGGCCTGAGCTGGAGTATCGTTGGGATTCACAGGGTCGGTGACCGAGGGGTAGGTTTTGAAGCTGCCCAAATCAATTTTTCGTTTTTGATATTCATTGGCTGGCGGGCTGGTCCAATAAGTGGGTTTATATTCACTAGCTGGTTCTGGATTATCGTTGGGCATTCCCAGGGTAGGTGGAACCGAGGGGTACGGTTGGGCTGCCCACATCTATATTTAGTTTTGTATTCAAGGGCTTGGTGGGCTGGTCCAATAAGTGGATTTATATTCTACTGGCTCAGCTGGATGTATCGTTCAGGATATCACTCAGGGGTAGGAGAACGTGGGCGAAGGGTATTGGGCTGCCCATTCAATATTTGGTTTTGTATTCATTGGGCTGGCGGGCTGGTCAAATAAATGGTTTTATATTCACTAGCTAAGCTGGACTAAACTGAACCTGGTTGCAGGGGACCATTTACTATCAGAATGACTACAAAACTTGACGGAACAGGAACCAGCGTTATTAGTACGGAACATATATAGCAGTAGGGACTAGAATAACGCTGTAAATTTCTCAAAATTATTAATTTTACCTTAAAATTATAGGTTATAATCGTTTTGTAACAAACAAGCAAAAAGAATGGATGGAAGGAATGGAGATCATTGATCTAGCAATGACACAGTCAGCACTACTGCCTCTACTTCGTTTATAGACTAGTGGGAACTCACGGGACTAGTGGTCAGAGGAGTAGCGGCCCATGAAACCACGGAATTGATTACGAGATTCATTGATCTAGCTAGAACAGTGAGCATTACTGCTCCTCTTTCGCTTTTAATCTTACGAGTAGGAGCTCATGGACTAGTGGTCAGACTAGCGGCCTTGGACAACTACGGAATGATACGAGATCATTGATCTAGCTAAAAGAGGGATGTGCACTACTGCCTCTCTTTGTTTATTCCTATGACATGGGGAAACTCATGGACTAGTGGTACCAAGAAGTAGTAGGCGAACCTTGACACACTAGGTTATGATACGAGATAAAATTTGAAGAATTCTATCAAGAACAGTCATGCACTACTCTGCCTCTCTTCGTCTTATCTACAAGTAGGAACTCATTTAACACCTAGTGGTTTGAAAAGCATCTTAAATCACCCGGGAAATGATACGAGATCCATTGATCTAGCATGAAACAGTAGGCACTACTGCCGCTCCTTCGTATATCTACGCAGTTGGCAAATCATGGACCTAGTGGTCAGAGTAGCGGCCTGACACCACGAAATGGTACGAGATCATTGATCGAGATAAGAACAGTGAGCACTAACGATTTGCCTCTCTTCGTTTAATCTTTAAATAAGATACTCATTAGACTAGTGTTTCGAGAGTAGCGGCCTGACACGGACGAATGATACGGAGATCTATTGATGTACCTCAAGAATTAGTGTAGCACTACTGCCGCTCTTCTCTTTGTTTATCTACGAGTGTGGAACTCATTTAGGACTAGTGCCTGTCAGAAGGTATCGGGCCCAACTGACACACGGAATGATACGAGGTATCTCATTGATATCCAGTAAGAACAGTCAGCAATACAGCCTCCTCTTCGTTTATCTGTAAATAGGAACTCATAGCCTAGTGGTCAGAGTAGCGGCTGACGACACGGATTGATATTACGAGAATCTTTGGTATAGTAAGAACAGTGTGCACTTATCTGGCCTCTCTTCGTTTATCTACGAGAGCGAAACTCATGGACTAATGGTCAGACTAGCATCCTAATGCCACAGATTGATACGAGATCATTGAAACGAGCAGAGAACACGTGAGCACTACTGCTCCTCTTTGGTTATCTACCGATTTAGTATCTCAATGGACTAGTGGTCAGAGTAGCGGGCCTGCCACACGGAATGATACGAGATCATTTGATCTCAGCAAGAACAGGTTATCAGTACTGACCGTTTTCGCGTTTATCTACCAGTAAGGAAACCATTGGGACTAGTGCTTAGAGTAGCAGCAAAACACATTGGATGATACAACATCATTGATCTAGCTAGAACTGGAGCACTACTGCCTCTCTTAGTTTTATTCACGAGTAGGAACTCATGGACCTAGTGGTTCGAGTAGCGGCCTGACACACGGAATGATACGAGATCATTGATCTAGCAAGACCAGTTAGCACTACTGCTTCTCTTCGTTTATCTACGAGTAGGAACTCATTGATTAGTGGTCAGAGTACCGGCCTGACACACGGAATGATACGAGATCATTTATCTAGCAAGAATAGTTAGCAATACTGACCCTCATCCGTTTATCTACGAGTAGGATATCATGGACTAGTGCTTAGAGTAGCAGCCAAACACATTGGATGATACAACATTATTGATCTACCTAGAACTGGAGAACTACTGCCTCTCTTCGTTTATTCACGAGTAGGAACTCATGGACTTGTGGTCAGAGTAGCGGCCTGACACACGGAATGATACGAGATCATTATTTAAGCAAGAACAGAGTGCACTATAGCCTCTTTTTTGTTTATCTACGAGTGGGAACTCATAGACTAGTGGTCAGAGTAGCATCCTCACACACGGAATGATATAAGATCATTGATCTAGCAAGATCGTCAGCACTACTGCTCTCTCTTCGTTTATCTACGAGTAGGAACCTCATTGACTAGTGGTCAGAGTAGCTGCCTGACACAAGGAATGATGTGAGGATCAGTGATCTAGCAAATAAAAGTCAGCACTACTGCCTCTCTTCGTTTATTTACAAGTAAGGAACTCGTGGACTACTGGTCAGAGTAAGCAGCCTGACACACGGAATGATACGAGATATTTGATCTAGAAAGAACAGGCAGCACTACTGCCTCTCATCGTTTATCTACGAGTAGGAACTCATGGACTACCGGTCAGAGTAGCGGCCTGACACAAGTAATTAAAACGAGATCATTGGTCTATCAAGAAGAGTCAGCACTATTGCCTCTCTTCCGTTATCTACGAGTCGGAACTTCATTTTCATAGTGGTCATAGTAGCGAGGGTCTGACACAAGCAATGATACGAGAATCATTGATCTAGCAGGAAAAGTCAGCACACTACTGCCTCTCGTCGTTTATCTACGAGCAGGAACTCATGGACTAGTGGTCAGAGTTGCATCCTAACACACGGACTGGTACGAGATCATTGATCTAGCATGAACAGTAGGCACTACTGCCTCCTCTTCGTTTTATCTACGAGTAGAAATCATTGACTATGGTCAGAGTAGCAGGCCTGACACAACGGAATTAAACGAGATCATTTATCTAGCAATAAAAGTCAGCACTACTGCCTCTCTTCGTTTATCTACAAGTAGGAAACTCATGGACTACTGGTCCAGAGTAGCAGCCTGATACACGGAAGTGATACGAGATCATTGATCTAGCAAGATCAGTTAGCACTACTGCTTCTCTTCGTTTATCTACGAGTAGGAACTCATTGATTAGTGGTCAGAGTACCGGCCTGACACAAGGAATGATACGAGAGATCAGTAATCTAGCCAAGAAAAGTCAGCACAACTGCCTCTCTTCGTTTATCTACAAGTAGGAACTCATGGACTAGTGGTCAGAGTAGCGGCCTGACACACAAATGATACGAGATCATTATTCAAGCAAGAACCAGCGTGCACTATAGCCCTCTTTTTGTTTATCTATGAGTAAGAACTCATGGACTAGTGGTCAGAGTAGCATCCTCACACACGGAATGATACGAGATCATTGATCTAGCAAGAACAAGTCAGCACTACTGCCTCTCTTCGTTTTATCTACGAGTAGGAAACTCATGGACTAGTGCTTCAGAGTTAGCCAGCAGCAAAACACATTGAATGATACGAGATCATTGAATCTAGCTAGAACAGTCAGCACTACTGCCTCTCTTAGTTTATCTACGAGTAGGAACTCATGGACTAGTGGTTCAGAGTAGCGGCCTGACACACGGAATGATACGAGATCATTTATCTAGCAAGAACAGTGTGCAATACTGACCTCTCTTCGTTTATCTACGAGTAGGAAATCATGGACTAGTGCTAGATGAGTAGCAGCCTAAACACGGATTGATACGAGATCATTGATCTAGCAAGAACACTGGAGCACTACTGCCCTCTCTTCGTTTATCTACGAGTAGGAACTCATGGACTAGTGGTCAGAGTAGCGGCCTGACACACGGAATGATACGAGATCATTATTTTAAGGGGGGGGGGGTGACCCTGACAGTTGTTCGCTGTTTCCGTTAGCTTGCTATACGTGCTCCCTAGGGTAACGCTCATAACCGAACAGCAATTTATTCCCGGGTAAGCTGGACCCGTCACTCTTTGTGATCTCCCGAGCTCCCCCCCCCCCCCCCCCCCCCCCCCCCCCCCCCGCCTATGGACAGCTATCGATAGACCAAACAAACGGTACCTTCTCAGGGCCAAAACCAAATACTGATTGTGTTTTAAAATATTGGCGCTCTCTTTTAAATTTATGTTATTTTAAAACGCCGAGGTCTGCAGACTACACGCTCTCTCACATGACTCATCACGATACACTAAATGTGAGTGCCTAAGACAAAATTATGCCACCCCCCCCCTAAAGAACAACGTCGATAGTGCCTAAGCACTCCAGGAGACTCTACATTGAGGAATTTCTAACACCTGTGCAGAGGAGGGGACAATATCCCTGGATATACACTGTGTAGAAGCCACTTGAAGCCACAGAAAATTCTGGGAGTTCGGTAAGTCGAGCAAATTATGTTAGGCAGAGGCCACCCGCCCCCGGCCCCCCCCCCCCAATCGATGATGGTTGTGTCCCACACGATTTACAAGAGCTGTGATCGACGATATTTTTTTTGTACTGGGTGGTGAGAAGGAGTGTCCAAGAAAACAACTATAGTTAAATGTTCTACAAAACCACGCTAATAGACAATGGTCTGACACAGTACTTTCCCATATTTGGGACACACCGTCCTTTTACATTGGGGGACCTTTTAACGAGGTCATCAACAGCTCGTAGGGTGGATACTCATCGAGATGACGGACAATGAGTACGAGGCTTTAAACTAGTTGGGCTTGAAAATAACAACTTAATTATTAATACATGATGCCCAAATGACGCCCACACTTTTTATTCAGCCCGCTGGTCGTCTGTGGTTATACTCCAGAACCTAGGTTTTTGCTCTTGTGCCCGTCTCTTCTTAAGCCTTTAGCATATGTTGGGAGTGAAAGTTCTTGGTGCCTTTCCTCATTCTCAGGCATAAGCCCTTATAAATTGCTTACACCATCAAAAATACATAAAAACTTACTATTACCAAAAACCCCTATCAATTATACCTCTTTCCCAAGTCGGAATCAAGATTACCTCTTGTATAGAATCCTTCCCACCACACATCGGCTCGCTGGAATTTTAACAAAAATGATTGGAAAGGCCTTCCCCCCCTTAAATTCACCTCTAGACTTGATGAATGGCATCAAGGTTCATCCCTCCCACCGATAACCTAAACCTATGGGACCAGGTTCACCATAAAAGCTAGACCTGGCTTACATGCTAAAAAAAAAAAACCCCTGTGCATTTCCACGAAGGATTTCGAAAGAGCATATGTGCCAGGTTAGGAGTCAAGAGTGTGGAGGACCTTTACAGTGAGTTCAATGACACCGGGGGAACACAGCCCCCCCCCCCCGCCAACCCACAGGCTAGATCGGTGTCTACCCAATCTCTTGACCAAAGGGCACCCACCCGAAGAGAAAAAGTGAAGGTTACACACAATGGAAAACCTTAACTATCACCCATAGTAGCCGTAAAGCTATGGTCCCTCTTCCCTAGAAACGCCACACGTGCACCACTCCACCGGGCAAGCCTTCGACGAACAGTTATCATTTGTTCACATCCCCCGAAACACCTGTGCCACATAGCAAAGCGTTATTGTTGCTTTTGTCCAAGTCAGTTCGCCAAAACCCCATACTGACAAGCTGGTTAGACTACAAGTTAAAAGACGAATTTAAAAGCTCAGTCGGGCAAGCTCCGTCAGACTGGAAATGATTTCACGAGAAGCATTTGAGAGACTTGATGAAATTTGAGAGTGGCTCTATCACTCACGACTATCTGCTCAGTTGGGATAGGCAGCCGGTGTATCGATAAATGTTCTCTCCCCCAGAATTCCTTAAAGAGTACTCAGGAATCCAAAAGTTAAAATACTGGCTTCCTTACAGTGTTCAAACGACAATACTGGCTAAGCCCATCCCCCCCTGGTAACCTGCCTTGCAGCATTTAAGAAGATCTAAAATGAAAATCGCATGTTTTGAACGCCCAACAAAGGACCCAGAGCGTATTGAGAGCTCATCTCAACAAGGGCCACTCATATGCCCTGTTAGAACAAGTGTGTGTTATAAGCTGCTGGAAGAGGTTGAAATGCCCACATAAATAGAATATTTCAAACCTATTCTCAATGCCAGCATTACCTATAGATCAAGCTGGGCTTTAGACCCTATGTGTCGTAACTGACTGTTCCCAATCCCCCACCCCCCCCCAGGTGTCTCTGCCCCCGTCTAAACAACTTTTTATTAGAAGAAACTGGTTTTTGAAAGGGAGAGGCAAATAACCTCTACAGCCTTTATAGACCTTGACTGCAACGCTTACGCCATTCATGTCTGGAGAAAGGAATAAGGCCTTCCCTTTTAAGTAAAGCTACTATAATTCTAATTCCTTGCCCTTTCCTTCTTGCGGCTTTCTTAACTTCAATGATTAGCGGACAGGCTTATAAAAAGTATGCCCTTGGGCACGTGAGGGGGAAAAGTTCTTTTCAGGCAATCTTAAAAAAAACGGCCCTTTACCCCACAGCCCAGTTTAACCTCAGTACTTGGCTCCACTTTGTTTCATGTATCAACGTTGTACTCTTGCCCGGGACATCCCTTCAACAAACGTTATCCAGAAACACAGTTTATTTATGCGGGATGATATTGCCTTAGCCTACCAACATAATGACCATAAAGAAAACAGAACAGGGCAACTCATGATGATCTGTTCAGTACCTACGCCCGAGATAATATTTTAGAGCCTGTGAAGCTAAATCCAACATCCTAATAAAACTGACACCAGTATCATGTTCTCCACCTAAATAACAGACTGGCGAACTACAAGAATTTAAAATATAACTCTTGATGGTGTCAAATTGAAAAACATAATGAACATCCGCAGTATCTGCGGAGATACCTATTAGACCCGATCTCTCACTTTTTTTATTTAAAAAATGTCCACCTTCAACAAGACAGCAAGCAAAGCTGAAAACAAAGGGATAATATAGTACAGCAATCTTGCTGGATCAACTTGGGGGGAAGCTCCAAACGCTTAAAGTACTTGCCGTACCACTCTACCTTTGTCACCTTGTGTACTCCGCTGCTGAATATTGTGCTCCGCTGTTGTGCGCCTTAACGTAGTGCACATGTGCGAAGAGGTCGATGGTCGCCCCTTCTTAATAGGGTTCATGAGGACAAATTACTGGAACTCTCATGGCAACACCAAACACCTTGGCTCCCAGTGCTGCAGCAATATAGCACCACCTGAGATTAGACGCCAAATGAGGCTCTTCTGAGAGGAGTTCAATAAGATCGTGTCCAATCCCCGAATTGGCCGTTACGCAGCGACCTTCCTCAGACAAAGAAGATAGCCGGCTCAAATCACGCAAGCCATCACTACGAACAGCTATCCCAGTTGATAGAGGAGAACTTTACGCCTAATGCTAACTTGGGCGTCAATCCTGGGAATCATTCGATGGACGGAACAACGTTCTTGATATTCGATTCCCTACGAAAGCAGCGGGTGGCTTGGAAATTCCTCGAAAGGAAATATGGTGTTTTATTGAATCGGTTTTATCCGAAACTGGGGTTGGGAGAGGGGGGGGGGGGAGGGGGGGGGGTAAAAGCAATCACTGGAAATTTCAAGGTGGGGTATTACTGACGACCAGGGAGGTGGGATTGTGGCGCAAACTATCAGACAAATTGAGCACATTGAAAACGGACTGCCCTTTGCGATTGGTTTCTGGTTGGTCTGGCTGGTTTCTGATAGTGGTTTAGAGGATGGGTCTTCTAAACTGGCTCAGTAATTTGGTTTAGCGTTTGTGATCGGGTGAGATTTTTAATATTATTTTTATATTTATGATCTCAAGTAACTTTGTTCTTACGTTATTTTTAATAACTTGTTGTTTTTAATTTTATTTATTTTATGGATAGCTGCCCTTTGCTCCCCCATTACGAGATATATATATATAATATATATATTAGTTTAAGCATGAAAAGAGTGCACTATAGCCTCTTTTTGTTTATATACGGAGTGGGGGAACTCATAGACTTAGTGGTCACCCGAGTAGCATCCTCACACCTCAGAATGATTATAAGAATCATTGATCTAGCAAGATCAGTCATCACTACTGCTTCTCTTCGTTTATCTACCGAGTAGGAAACTCATTGCCTAGTGGTCAGAGTAGCTGCCCTGACACAAGGGAATGATGTGAGATCAGTGATCTAAGCAATAAAAGTCAGCACTTACTAGGCCTCTCTTCGTTTATTTACAAGTAGGAACTACGTGGACTACTGGGTCACCGAGTAGCAGCCTGACACAAGGAATGATACTGGATATTTGAATCTAGAAAGAAACAGGCAGCACCTACTGCCCTCTCATCGTTTATCTACGAGGAGGAACTCATGGACTACCGGTCAGAGTAGCGGCCCTGCTACAAGTAATTAAAACGAGATCATTGTGTCTATCAAGAAGAGTCAGCACTATTGCCTCCTTCTTCGTTATCTACGAGTCGGAACCCTATTTCGATAGTGGTCATAGTAGCGGTTTCTGACAAAAGCAATGATACTGAGATCATTGATCTGAGCAGGAAAAGTCAGCACTTACTGCCTCTCGTCCGTTTATCTACGAGCAGGAACTCATAGACTTAGTGGTCAGGAGGTAGCAGCCTGATACACGTGATGTGATTACGTGATCATTGAATCTAGGCAACATCGTTAGACGCTACTGCTTCTCTTCGTTCTATCTTACGAGTAGGGAAATCATTGATTAGATGGTCAGGAGGCTACCGGCCGGACACAAGGAATGATACGTGATCAGTAAATTAGCAAGAAAAGTCAGCACAACTGCCTGCTCTTCGTTTGATCTACAAGTAGAACTCATGGACTACTGGTCAGGGTATTAGCCTGACACCACGGAAAGATACGGATCATTATTCAAGCAAGAAACATCGTGCACTCATAGCCCTCTTTTGTTTATCTATGATTTAAAAAACTCATGGAAGGTCAAGTACACCCACCCAGAATAAACAACAAACTGCAAAAAAGAG